>NW_007360325.1:2250591-2260880 GCF_000271585.1 Trametes versicolor FP-101664 SS1
TATGTTTTGCGTCCCAACATCGAAAAGACATTCTGACTGTTTGTGGGATGTTTTGCACGGAAAACATTGCAGAAAGAATTTTGTATCGTAATATGATGTCCCGTTGTGGACCATGGCCATGACATCAGAATACCATTTATCATTGTTCACGATGTTTTCCTGGTGTTTTGACACCGGCCACCGGGAATACATCGAAAATGTCTTTCAAAAGCTTACCGCAAAACCACTGGGAACACTTTCAAATTGGTTTTACAATGGTCTTCCTGTGTTCGTGACTGAAAACATTGTAATGACATCATTTATGTCTTTCCCGTGTTTTTCAAAGAGAATTTTTGAAGGCACAGTGTTATCATTTTGCATGTCTATCTAATGTTTGCCTCAAGTTACGAGGCCGAATATACTGAAAAGATTATTTCAGGTCTTTCAATGTTTTCATCATGTTTTCGACCAAAACATGCATAGAAAACATCATGTATGTTCCTCACATGTGACGGGAGCCAATCCTGCACAAATCTGCATACAAATCACGGACGATTCAAAGCACAAATCGTAGCTGAATCTAAATTTGATTGGTCCTGTCACAGCTCACGCCGAACGGGACGGCTCAAGCCTTCTGAGCACGCTGTACCGCCGTCAAGGCTGCGACAAGGGAGTTAGCAGAAGCTGGACCATAGGTGTATTGATCCGGAGACAGCACGCGTGCGCGGTCGCATACCGGGCCTGCGATGTAACGGGCAGGCGCCCCGCGCGGCGCGCCGGACAAGAACTGCGAGAACGATGAGATTCGAGGGTGTTAGGTGAGGTACATGGCAAGCGAGGGGAAGGCGCAGTGCGAGCGGGCGTGCGTGGTGACCGAGGAGAGGCGGGGTTGCTGGCCGAGTTGCTGATGGGCCCGGAGGAAACAGAGAAATCGAGGAAAAAATGGTAGAAGCGCACCGTGAAGGGCGCGGGATGCAGACGTCGACCAGTGAGCCTTCAGACGTCACGTAGACGATGAGATGAGCGGCGAGGCGGCCGACCAGCCCGACAAACGAAGCGAGGGCGAAGGACAGGGGGGATAGGGGGAGAATGAGTGCCCGGCGCCGTGAGAAGCAGCAACAGCGCGGTTGGGCGAAGATCCGACGGGGAAGGCTTCGCTGAGGGCGTTGGCTCACGAAGCGACGTCGAGGGGTAGCCTGCGGCGCAGGGTGCGACCGGGGGAGCGAACATACGGGGGAGAAAGCAAGGGGTTAGTCAAAAGCGAAGGGATGGCCGAGGGGTCGAAGATGAAAAGATGGCCGCCGCAGAGAACGGCGGCAGGCCAGGGGCGCGAGAGCCTTGCCAGCTTGACGTCTTGCGCAGTCGTGAAGGAGTGAGCGTGATGGTGGCCGTAGGGGATGGCGCGGGGACCACCGGGGGAAGCGAGCTCGCTGTCCCCAGATAGGGGCTGAGCGGTGAGCGGCGGTCGAGCGTGAGCACCCAACGGCTATGGCCGTGAACGAATGAGCGATGACCTCGAGCGAGGCCCCAGAAGGAATGCAAAGACAAAGCATAAGAAATGAGCGGTGGTCGCCATGAGGAACAACGGCGACCGAGGGTTTGCGAGGGCGTATAACGCTTGACGACTCGCGAGTTTGGAGGACGAACCAAACTGTAACGGGCAGGCGCCCCGCGCCGGACAAGAACTGCGAGAACGATGAGATTCGAGGGTGCTAGGCGAGATACATGGCAAGCGAGGGGAAGGCGCGCGAGTGTCGACGCCGTACTGGCGTTGGTTCGTCGAAGAGATACGGACGCGAGGCGAAGGCGTATAGTAGCGAGTCCGAATTAGGTAAGTCACGTGTAACGTACCGTTACATGCGAGAGACTCAGACAATCGACACTCATCGCCGACGAACATGCTCTCGCGGCGCTTGAGAATGGCGCTGTAAAATAACGTCGACTACTTACTGATCTCTCCATACGGGCCCGTATCGGCCCATGCGTTCGGTAAAAAATGAGGTGCTTGAATGGTAATGGAAAGCCGCATGCTCATGCACCATTCGCGCCCGACGCTGACAATATGAACGCAAGCGAAGTTCCCGATTCTACTACACAGAAACTAACGCATCGGCGTCGGCGCTGTGCCAGTGAAGAGCAAATCGTGCTGGTATGCGTTGTCGGACACGCTGATGTTGATACAAGTGCAGACCGTGACGTCGAGCCTGAGAGACTCTTGATTTGTTACCTAAGAAGGTCAGTTACGTGGAAATGTGGCGATAGTCAGCGGATTTCACATGCGTACATGCATAGACTAAGGTACCTTCTACGCTGAGCCCGCCCAACACACGCGCGTGATGAAGAGGCTCGCAGTGATGTCCGAAGGGCACCTGGAAATGAGCACGAGCAGGGCAACGACCCCGCACGCCCGGAGGAGAAGGAAGCGTGAGGACGGTGCGCTCAGGAAGGCGCGCCGACGATAAGACGGCGGGAGGAGTAAACCCCGATGAGAATCCGCACGTTCTAGATAGATCTGTAAAGCTTCGGTGGAGATGCACTACAGTTCCAGTAGTGAGGCGTCCCGCACGATTCGCGAGGGCGTCAGGCGGTACCGTTTCCTGGAAATTTTTAAGAGATGTTTCAGCTACAAACACGGAGAATGTTTACATCTGCGACGTTGTCTGCAAACCGTAAGCTTTAGCGGCGGTAGGGAAGGCGACACACGCGGCAAATCTCAAGTTAGGTTGAAGAATAGGCTCCAGAATCACGCACCATTCGTTCAGGATTTTAAGAGGATTCAATCCCACAATCTTAGAGAGCCATCCGGACGTCAGGGAGGGGACCAAGTTTTACCTGGACGACTCTCAAATCTTTTACCTGGACGACTCTCAAATCATATGGGAAATCCTCTCGGAATCCGGGAAATCCTCTCGGAATCCGGGAAATCCTCTCGGAATCCGGGAAATCCTCTCGGAATCCGGGAAATCCTCTCGGAATCCCGGGCGACTCGTTTGGGATTCCGAGAGGATTTCCCATATGATTTGAGAGTCGTCCAGGTCAGTGTCAGCCAGACTACTGGTTTATGACTGAGATTTGGAGCGCGCAAAGGTTGCGTTCACTAGGAACATTGCGATGCCCGGACAGTTCGGGTCTGCATAGTATAGCTGCACGTTGCTCAATTTGGCTGAGTGTTTGGTGATGACTAGTACTAGCATCGTCCGCACACGAAGGTCCTTGGTAGATTCTTGCAGCCCTGGCCAATCTCAAGGTATCAGCGATTTAATCGAATTGATTGCGTGTAACGTACTCGTGGAATATGCATGATTGCGGTGGCCGCGGCACAACTCCTTCGGATACTACGGATCCGCGGACCTTATTGTAGCGGACGCTTTGATTGTAGAGACTAATGGTAAGCCTGCACACTGCTGAAAATGGGCTTCAATGGGACATACTGGCAACGATGGGGGAAGCCAGGTGCCGTGGAAGGGACGGCCACATCTGGTCTTTCGACCGCGGCTCTTTCCGAGTCAACCGCGGCGGGACAGGCACTTCATAATGTTTGCACTCCCTTTTCTTTAGCTAACGCCCCTTGGAGATATCGCCCTCGCAATCATTGCGCATGGACGTAAGGATAGGCTTAGTTGAGCATCGGCGTGCCAGGCGGGATCGCAGTGCCAGAGGCAGGCTCTTTGCCGGGAGCCCTTGCCGAGTTGACATAGGCATGTGGTACTACTGGACAGCGTGCGGAGGCGGTGGCAGATTGAAGAATTGGTTGAGCTGTGCTCTGCAAACATCAAACATAGAAGTGCTTACGTCGCACGGAGGTGGTGCGCTCTGGCGACGAGCGGATTCAATACTTGGTCGCTGACCGCTTGGCGATTTTGTCCTATCGACAGACGACTATTGGGACCACCAACTGCTAGTACATGACTAATGAATTAGTAGAAAGTGCATCGCGGCTGGAAAATGACTACGGACAATCGAGTTCGCGCCCGGGCCGGCCCGTCTCGAGCTGACGTACGGACTAAGATAGCCACGTACTTCATAGGCGGCTGAAATCGTGAGGGACGTCGATCGACTTTCTGGCAACATGAATGAGAATGTGCAACACATACTAGCATGCACCTGGCGTGGGTAACCCTCAAGGCCCAAGGCTCGGGCCTAGCTCGTGCTGGATTACTTGGTGAACTTCAAGCTGAAGATGTCTTCAAGACAAAATGCTCGGCGCTCCCCAAGATTGACTCGTATATAGCGTCGTCAACGCTGATCAGCCAGAACACTGTACCTCTAAGACCAAAGCGGCGGGTCGCAGGTCACAGCGACCTCCGCCGCGCCGCTTTGCCTACCGGACCACCGGCACTGCCGGTCGCGCCGCTTTGGACGGTCGTGTCCGGCTGGTCACATCCCCAACCCCCCGCCGCTTTGGTCCTGGAGATACAGTACAGTGAGTGCAAGCTAGCGAAAGGGAAATGCTAGGGAATTTTGATCCAGATGAGACCTTGAATTATGTGAGCCTTTATTGGCAGGTTGCGCCGCTGCGGGCCTACTATGCCTGTGCATGTTATAAGCGACGCAGCGTAGCGAGCCTCGGAACATCACATTGCTCAGATTTTATGCCTTAGGCATCGAGCGTGACCTCAGCACAGGTGGAGACTATCATCTTTAACCTCCGAATATGGGGGTGGTTCATGTGCCTAGGTGGAGACACGCACGGCGACTGGTGTCTATGCCCATCACATTGTAGATCGGAACGTAACATGACAAATCACAACCCCTGCAAGATACAAACTCGGTACGCCAACTAGTATAGGGATTCTAGCGAGGTGGGATCATCTGGCGCAAGTACGGTCAAGGACGTTCGGCCAGCCCTACAATGTCAAGGGGGTCGTATAGGTGTGTTGCACAAGAGCGGACAAGCCTGTCAGGAAGGTGGCGCACGTATGTACGAGGACGACGTATCGAGCCCTCACCATCCTCTCAGATCCTGTCTCTCACCTTCTCCAGCTCCACCACGTACTCGCTCATAGCCTTCCTACCCCTTTCGCAACGCTGTGATGAAGACAATGTGGTGGTCAGGACGTATCATAAAGCATCGACTAGGCGACATACTTCCATAACGTGCTGACAGACGACCCGCATTTCGTCGTAGCGGTGGAAAGCTGCCTGAACCTTGTCCACGGGCAAAATGGCGCGCGTGATGCTGTAGAGCGTTGAGGTCTGTTTCATCGCGTTATCGACGAGCCTCTGCACACGGGGAAGGGGGAGGGTCAGAATGCGATAGACCGACAAGATGAAACGGTAAAATGGACGGCTCACCTTGATAGAACCGATGGTCTCGGATTGAGCAAAGCTTTGGCTGAAGAGGAGATGATGATATTCTTCGTACTTGCGTAGTTCGACGAAAACCGCTTTGCCGGGGATCTGACCATCTGCGTGCGACGACCACCCCCCGATGATCTCTGCGCACAGGCGGTCACAATCCTCACGAACCTGATGGCGTGCTGCTGAAAAAAGCTCGAGACGTTCGAATAGTGGGGCAAGCTTGCGTGCGAAAGCAGTAGGGTCCCTAGAGGGCCTAGCGTGGTGGAGCCTCATGCATGCAGCAAAACCTGTCTTCCGCGAGTGTCAGGGAAGCTATGCGAACATACCAAGAACTGTGCTTACCTCTGTCATGAAGGTTCGGAAGTAGTCGTCCCACTCACCCATATCGTGAGCTAAGCCAGAGACGTCCCCACGCAATCGATCATGCACTCGCTGGAGTGAAGGACATGCTGCTTGAAGCTTGTTGCGATCAGCGGCGTCCATCTGCAGCATATAGTCGTCGGCGAGAGACGTGAGCTACATGATGTACGACATCAGACGAAGCCCCAGGGATACCAGACGACGGACACATACCGTATGCCATACGTTCTCCAGCTCCTCGAAGTGCTGGCGGGCAGTGACTATGGCAGCAGAAAGCCCCTCGAACAGATCGCCAGTCTCGCCTTCCACCAGCGGATAGATGGTACGAAGGGCGTCCCGGTGTATGACAAGCTCGGATAGAATACGGTGCTCAAAGATGCGCTCGCGGCATGCTTGACGGACGGAGAGAACCGCAAGCCATGTCCCGGAGTCCGACGGGAGCCCCAGGGTATCTCGAAGGCTGCGTAAAGACATCGACGTGGTGAGTCCATAGGTAGAAAGCAAAAGAATACGTGCACGTACTCGAGGATTTCTTTGTCCAGACTATCACTGAGCGAATGGACGAGCGCTGACGTCTGGGTGACAGTCAAGACTGCCAACGCCATGCCGACCGGGGTGGTGGGAGACTTGAGGAACACAGCCATTATAGGATTCAACGCGATAAATCGTCGGGCGGGTGGGTGACGAAGAGGAAGGGGGAATATGCGCAGAGGGGAGACAGGAGGATGGTGATTGGCCAAACGTGACTAAACAGCGCGAACAAAGAACTGTCATCTGCAGCGTGCCAATCTAGATCCTACGTGTATCCGTTGCCACTCAGCGCTTTCTGGACGATCTCTTGTGGAATTCGTGCATACGGGTAGGCAGTCCACGGGATCACAGGCGACGGGATCACGGGAGACGGGATCTGCCGAATCACAGCGTCTCTCTGACGTACGCAATACTTCATCGATTTGTCTTCGTGCACTTTGCGAATAGAATGAGCACATAGACCGTCGGAGAGCGGTGACTGGATCGACGTACCACCGAGCGCTGTGCAAAGTGAATCACAGAACACAGAGTTTCTAGTCTTCTCGACAGAGGCGACGACGAACAGAGGCTATACGCGGAGTTCAAGGCTCGAGGGACGGCGACATCGGCAAGGTTGATGGTAACACTGACTTGAGTCCTCTGCAATATCCCTCAGTGAAGCAGACTGCGCTGTTGCACCAGTCGTACTGGGTGCAGGATCCGACGGCTCCGCGGAGGCATCCCCAGAATCGCCAGTACCCCTCTGCCTTGTGCTCAGGCGGGGCCCGGAGGGTGATTGCGGTGTCTGGCTCCATCGTGACAGACGTGAGCTTCTTGTACGGGGAAGAGCTGATCACATATACTGATATGGACATAGCAGCAGCGGCATCTGTATCCGCCGGCGAGGACGTCTGCGATCGTACGCGCGAAGCCAGGATACTTACCTCGTGGAACACGCGTTCGTGGAGGAAGGAGGCCTTGTACTCGGTGGGCACCTTCTCGAGGAGCGATTCGACGAGCTGGAGTGCACCAATGACAATCCATGGAAGACAAGATAGAGAATGCAAAGCCAGCGATAGGCACAAACTACATGCCGCTGTTAGCGAGCGCGAACAGCACAGAACACATCGATACGTACCGCGAGGACTTACTTCAGCTTGTCATTGCTCAGGAAGCTGCCAGCTTTGAGCAGCTCGGTGGAGGTCCGGATGTAGACCAACGTGATCGGGCTGGCGGCGTATAGAATGACAATGGTAGGGATCGCGAGCCGCAGGAACGACCTTCGAGCGAAGTAGGTCAACGGTCGACGACAACTAATTCCTTGTAGTGTTGCATCGCATCTTGTCCCTCATGTATAGACCGCAGGTCGATGTACATCGGTTCGGGCGCCCTGCCATGTTCGGCTGGCACTGAGACCGAAGGGGCGGCGGACGAACTACGGGTCGCAGAACAAGAAGGTCGCGCGTGAATGATAGGAGGTAGAGCTGCCGCGGCTTGACGAGGTACTGAGGCACGATCTGCCTTCGTCTTGAGTGTCTTGTCGAGTACATTCTCGATGTATCCCTTGTGGTCGAAGACACTATTTGATGAAAGGTTCGTATGTGAGCACGCAGAAGAGAGGCAGAAGCACGGACCAGTCAAGATCCGATTGAGCATGTCAACGACACCGACTTCGAGGAATATGTGCGTGATCTTGGGAATTGATTCAAGGATGCCTGTCGCTAGAGCGCGGAGTAGATTGTACGTGCTCGGAGCAATCCAGGAGAACTACCTGCGGGGAGCAAGAGCATGTTGACAGCGCGAACCAAGTCAGCGTACATGAGCCCTTGAGGTTCTCTGGTGAGGATCGGTAGTAGGAAACGATGATGCGGATAACGCACAGACAAGCGGATTTAACTAGTCGCTGGTCGGAGTAGCCAAAACAGTTGCGGATCATGGAGGCAGCGCTAATCACGTGCTCGATTGAGACGTTGCGACAACAGCTTGCGGCCGCTTGTAGCGCAGCAACGCCACCTCGTCCGATGGAGCTAGGGAGTTGCTCCGATACCTCTTGCATATTCTACGTTACGAATGAGTACGCCGATGATTTAGAAGACAACAAAGTGTAGAAAACATACACTCAGGGCCTGAGTCGAAGCGCAAAAATCTCGGCGAAGAACGGAAATGGCGCCGCGATATACTACGGTGCGCGCCGCCCGCGTTAGGGCCTCCATCAAGTTCACCAGATACCTTCAAGCCAGAATCTGAGCCTCCAAATTGTTGTCTCCTTGCTAAGCGCTCCCATCGGTGTTCATTCCCAACGCCGCGGCGACAGCTGCATCCTCGTCCAGCTCGGGCGCGTCGTCGTCGTCATCATCTGACCAATTCTCAGATGAATGTTTCGACCTAAGCGTCCTCGGTGCTGAACAATTCGCTTAACTTCTGCGACGTCACTAGCCGCGTGGAATAGCATCGAGCGCCGCCCCCAGCCGTCCAGAATTGCCCATCATATAGGACCCGAGCTGACGATAGTAACCGCAGATGGAGATCGCTGAGGCTTCGTTGACCACGCTGCCCAAGGATCTGGCGAAGTCTCTTTAGGCTTCGTCATCTTCATCGTCCTCGTCTCCGCCACCACTATCGTCGGGCTTCTTCCCCGCCATCACGGGAAAATTCTGGCTGCGGCCATTAAGGTCTTGCCCTTAGCGGTGACCTTACTCTTGCCGAATGTTACACTGTAACGGTATTCACGCGTGAATATAAGCGGCAGGCCGATGTATACGCGAATGACATACTGTGGCTTCCGGTCATGCTTGCTTCTGTCTGTTTATCGACCCGGTGGGATATGTGGGTTCCTTCATCGCAGAGATTGCCGCAACTGTTTCGTCGTCTTCTAAGTGGTCTTCGGGGGCAACGGGCTTCTTGCCCTTAGTAACCTTGGTGGGCTCGTTGATGGAGAGGACGAAGGTTGTTGGGTGCGCGCGCTATCGTGAAACCCCTGGTTTAAGTGGTGATGTAAGTTGCAGGGACGCGCGGACATACGATTTGCTTACTCGGAACTCGTCAGCTGCTTCTTTCTCAAAGTAGAGCTGCTGTCGCGGGCTCGCTTGCTACAAGGCGCCGAGCGCTGCTGGCTGTCTGCGGCGGAACGTTCCTTCTGCTTCACTTTCGACTCGTGCGCTCGTACAGAGAACCTAAGACTCGAAGGCGGTCGAAAGCGATGGCTCGTTGGTGTGCGGGGAGTTCGGGCTGCTACGAATACTCGCTGCTAAGGAATGAAAATCCACTGGAAGCGTGCAACCGGCCATCGATCCCGTGTAGGCTATCGAATGGAGGTAGAACGAGACTGTGGTCAAACGTTCAGGTTCTGTGCCACGTCCCTTGTCCATGGGTACAAGTCTTGGGGTCGCCCCCTGAGTTACTCAGCGGCCCTAAGGGGTTGAACCGTCTGATGGATGCGGATCCGAAGCACCAAAAACCCGGTGGACCTTGCGGGCGCGAGATCGTAGCTTGGCCAGGAGACGGCCCATCCGCGCAAAATCGGCGAAGGACCGTCTGGCCCCGTCGTCGCGCATGCAGATATACGTCGTACGACGACCCTCTCAGCCATCTCCACGACGTCTACACCCGAGGCAGCAGATGCTGCGCTAGGGGAGCTGGGTCGCACGGAGAGGCATTCCGATGGGTCGAGTCGCAGGCGCAGTCGCCGCTAGCCGCGCACGACGCCTCCGGGGCCGCGTTCTGCACTACGCGCTGTTGAGTGCTGGGCTCGGCGATACCTGCCGTACGCATCACCTCGTCAGCGGATTCGAGACAGATTACGAGCAAGCGCACTCACCACCTGGATACCGTGCACACCCGAGGACGACGCCTTGTAGTGACAGTCGCGTAGATTGCGGGAATCGGTGCGTGGCCCGCCCTGGCCACAGATATCCCACCAGCGCCGCCGAGGATGCGATGATGCGCAGGCAGTCGTCGTGTGTGGGAAGTACGCTGCATTGTTCTCCCCCGAGCAGCCCCAGTCGCCGAGTTAGGCGGGGATACGCCGCAGAAGCGGAAGCAGACTTGGTGGGCGGAAGCAGAGAGTGGGGGACGCGTGAATCAGCCGCGCGCCGAGCTCCGAGTCGGCCACGTTCCCCGGCGCCAGATTCGCGCTTGTC
>NW_007360325.1:2260953-2272041 GCF_000271585.1 Trametes versicolor FP-101664 SS1
GGTGGACCTTGCGGGCGCGAGATCGTAGCTTGGCCAGGAGACGGCCCATCCGCGCAAAATCGGCGAAGGACCGTCTGGCCCCGTCGTCGCGCATGCAGATATACGTCGTACGACGACCCTCTCAGCCATCTCCACGACGTCTACACCCGAGGCAGCAGATGCTGCGCTAGGGGAGCTGGGTCGCACGGAGAGGCATTCCGATGGGTCGAGTCGCAGGCGCAGTCGCCGCTAGCCGCGCACGACGCCTCCGGGGCCGCGTTCTGCACTACGCGCTGTTGAGTGCTGGGCTCGGCGATACCTGCCGTACGCATCACCTCGTCAGCGGATTCGAGACAGATTACGAGCAAGCGCACTCACCACCTGGATACCGTGCACACCCGAGGACGACGCCTTGTAGTGACAGTCGCGTAGATTGCGGGAATCGGTGCGTGGCCCGCCCTGGCCACAGATATCCCACCAGCGCCGCCGAGGATGCGATGATGCGCAGGCAGTCGTCGTGTGTGGGAAGTACGCTGCATTGTTCTCCCCCGAGCAGCCCCAGTCGCCGAGTTAGGCGGGGATACGCCGCAGAAGCGGAAGCAGACTTGGTGGGCGGAAGCAGAGAGTGGGGGACGCGTGAATCAGCCGCGCGCCGAGCTCCGAGTCGGCCACGTTCCCCGGCGCCAGATTCGCGCTTGTCCCCTTTTGGCAACTACGTTCGGGGCCGCAGTCGGCCACTCGCCCACTGTGAATATTGCTTACTGAAATCACGGAAGCGTTAGAGGTCCGAAGCTCGTTCTTTTAAATGCTTCTTATGGTGTTCGGGCCAGAAAAAGCGACGTTCTGGGAGAGTGTGAAGGGGCGAGACTCTGGGCAATGGCGACGAGTACTTATCCCATGCCAGTGTTTAGCCGGTCACCGGCCATGTTTAACAATGCTAATTATTTCTGAAATGCCTAGAGCGAGCTACGCCAGAGGAATTTCGGAAGTCCCACCACTTGAGTTAGGCGTGCCATCCTTGGTCGCTCCTGCTAGTATTCCCTGAGGCCGGCAATCATCCATCAAGGAATAGTCTCATGATAGTAGTCCAACATGGGAAAATCAAGAAGTTAAAACGCCGCTCAGTTTCTCAGCCTTCCGCGCTCAATGCACTTGCACTTTAAGTTCAACTACATTCCTCGCACTCGAACTCGTCCCTCGCAGCCCTCATATCCCGGCCAGTGTCAACACTCCCCGTTCACCATACTGGGGCCAAAGTTTTCGCTCCACCGTGACCGGCCCTACCGACTATCATTATGGGGCAAGTTGTGCTCATTGTTGCTACGTGCTACTTGTTAATTCGGAAATCCAGCTCTATCGTGATCTCTGACATTGCTTTTCGGAACTCAGACGAAGAGCAGTCTCATTTTGAGACCATTAAAGGCCGCCTCACTGCGCTCACAACGGTCGAACATCAACTCGCCGCGACGCTAAAGAAGTTAGGCAAAACACACGCCTCGATCAAAGCAGAAGTCAAGCGACTCGAAGTTTACGTTGCCAGTTTGGCCCCTCCGCCTAGGGCCACGCAGACCGATGCGTCCGAAACACCCACTTCCCAAGTTCGCAAAGCTGGAAAGTCACGAGCACGTAGGGCGTTGAAGAGTTTTCTTCGGGTCTCAGGTACGTTTTGCTTGCGATAAAGATTCGTCCTAGCCTCTAACATGTATGTGAATTGGACTCAGCCCATTTTCGGAAGCGCGAGTAGCTCGCGCTCCGCATGATCACCTTGATCTTCATCTTCGGATATTACTCTGTGCATTGATGCATCATGCCCATCGCTTGCTCTCTTGCTCTCTACGCCGTCGTAATAGTTCCCTGGATTCTTCATTACAAGCCTCGCCTCTCGCCGCTCGTTAGTCATCGCTATCCTATGATCTCATACTCCCTTGCTCTATTTACCGTCCGCTTCCGATCATCTGTCGCTCCCTACACTGATTTCGCTATGCATCTACGCTCTGAAGATAGTTCGTTTGACTGAGGCTGAAAACCTGAGAAAACTCCGAGCCGGAGGTCTCATTTCTTAAAGATATATCCACATGTGCAGGTTATACATGATCGATCGCTATCATCCGGCGTACTGTGTTGAAACAAGAGAGCGAAAGGAGCTCCAACCCGCTGATTTCGTCCGCTCAGGTTTCCAGTCTTCCGAGAAGTTGAGATCTTGAAAACGTATACCTTGTACTCATTCGCCTTGAGATACTTAGTGTTGAGAATTTGTGCGACGAACGAATCACGACCGAAGATGTAAGTGTTACACCTTCGATCACATATTTGAGTCTTTTCAAGTGCGCTTCTTAGACTGAATGCCGTCAGCACGGACTGTATAATCCACTCGCGGGCATTATGGACGTGACAATGCGGCCTATTTCCTCCACCCTGTGCGCAGCTAGTATGAGGCCTACTCGGCAACCTTCTCAACAACGAGCCCGAGTCATTATCCGTGCTATCTGGAGCGAGCGTCCATTTTGCTATGGGATCCGAGCAGCTGCAGTGCACTCAGAGCTCGCGCGCTTCATTTCAAACAGGAGTACTGGCTTTGGTGGGTTTGACTTCCGTATCTAGCGAATCATTGAGTAGAGGTTTGGGTAGGGTTTGCATATCGAGTTTCGCGAGCCTGTCTCCACTCGGGCGAACGAGCGGCGTCTGCTTGCCAGAGATATTGAATTCCAATTGTAAGCTATGTGATCAAGCGTTAAGAATGTAACGTGAGTAGCGGAGCTTACCTGGTCCAGGCCATAGTCTTGTGGTTTTGAGCGCGTACAGGCTGGGCCGGTCCATTAGTCGGAGGGCGAGCTCGTTGAATTGACTTTTATCAAAGCGACGTCCTAATGTGAGGCGCCCCGCAACGGTTAGACGATGCCCGGAAGCGCGGCGATGACGCGACCGCACATTCCATGCTGAAAGCGTACTTGGTAAGCTGAACGAGTTCAGCCGATTCGCCCGACGTGCCCACCGCTGTGCTGGCTGTGGATCTATGTTCGGCACACCAGTAGGTTTTCTGAAGGTCGCGCCTCTCAGTATGACACGCGGGCATGTAATACAGGAAGAGCTTACCAATCCTACGGAAATATTTCTGTCATGTCATTTTTACCAACTTCGTTTCAGCCATTTTCTGCATCAGGCCAATGATAAACGCACTTACTGACATCCACGTTCTCCAACTTCGATCGCGCGACTCATCAATGCACTATTCCGTGGCGTTCCGGTTCCGGTTCCTGTTCCGTACGGTACTGACACCGCGGGCCATCACATCGTGACAGCGTCGTGCGACACCTCCCTCGCGACCCAGGTCCGCGGATAGCGCTGCAGTCTTCCAAGTCAAACATACAGCGGGGTTCTGTCACCAACTGAGACCGCCAGCGTTGTATACCCAGGGTCTCATCTCCGTTGCGCGCAACGGGCTGTCCCTCAGCGCCCAGCTGCAACACCATGTCAAGAAGCAGGACCAGAAGTACCAATATCGCGTTAGGCACCGTGGCATGACGTGCAGAAGAAGCGTATCATGGCTGGACATTGACAAGGCGGTATGTTGATTCCGTTATGTCTCTCAGCATATGGCGTCCGCTGGCTTACGTCGTCCTGAGACCTGAACGTGTCATGGAAGAGAATTACTCTGACGCGCGTGCACCACGTTCGGCGTGACTTCAGCTTCGGGTCTTGGCTTACGAGCCTGTAGGCTATACAAATTTGTTCAGAGGCTTGTCACAGCGCTAGGCAGGGTGCTGAGGTCCTGCTAGCTACGCAAATTGTTGTCCGTGCTGTGTGGACGACGTGGACCACTCACTACAACTGTTATTTAGCACCAATCAAGGCACGTAGATACGAAGGCCTAGTCGTAAGGAAAGGCGAACTGTGAGTGATAGAAATACACAAGGAGAAGGGAACGCATCACCAGTCAAGGCATAGCGTCATCGCGACGCGAATCCGGCTATCTAGTAGGTCTTGCGGGAGGCCAAACCCGAAAGTGAACAACAGGGGCTCAGTTTTGTCTGAACAGGCCGAACGATGAGGCTGTCAGAGGCAAACAGTTCTTGTATTTCTAGGGTCCCGGGGTGATCGATAATCGCTGACCTGTTCCTGACACAGTTAGCTTTGCAGGTGTGCATGGGTAAGGCTTTGGCGTTTGGCAACCGCAGTGACGGCCTTCGAACGGGGAGCTTGTCTTGTACAACGGCCGTCCATGCTCACGACTTCGGGGACGGGTGTGGCTGTAGACGGCTCAGGGTATGGACGGTAGCAATCTAGACCGCGAACCAGATGCCCCATGGCCGACTCGGTGACGTCGCAGGTTTGGAACAAAACATGCATAGATGTTCACTTTTTCTCGCACGGTTTTGGCAGGCGCGACATCATGCTAGCTGCGATAATGCACTGGTTTATCCTTTTCACCGCACTTTCTGTTGCTGCCTGACTTCACGCGTGAAAGCGCTGTTTTCGTAACGATCATCTCTGGTTGAAGCTCAGAGTAAGTTTCAACGGACGCGCAGAGCAGGGGTACTCGCCTTCGATCTCGTCCGGCAGTTCAGGGAGCGAGCCGAGCATTGCGTAGCACCTGCGGGCTGAGAAACGGAGAAATGTACTCAGAGGTTGAAAGGCTACTAGAGATGTTGGTTGAAACCGAAGACAAGAGCACGCATTCGAACTCACATATGGCGCATGTCTGTCAACGCCGCTGACGTCGAGTCAGACCCGGCTGAGCGTAGCCTGTAGTACGAGTGTAGCAGAATCAAACCTTGTCGTGTGTCAGTGAGTTGAAGGTAGTACGAGACGTTAATATCCCGCTTGGAAATGCGTCCAGTGGAGTAACACTAGTACTAGTCGACGATTGGTACTAGGGAACGTGTAAACCGGGCGGCTATGTACGACGGAGGGGACCGAGCGTGAGAATCGGTACCGATTTACCGGCCCTTGAAGTTGCCACTACAAGTTCAACGTCTCTAAATCTCTGCCCACCCTCATCATGCCAACAAAGCACATTGGAAGGGCTGCCTAGGGGAGACTAAGCCCTTGCCAAAAGCACTATGGACGGCGGTCTTGCGTGACGATGCCGGGAGGACGCCGGTTTACAAGCCTGGCAGACCCACGTACGTCCCGGCGGTGCTTGCTAACTTATCCGCCACACGCGGAGACTTCTAGCTATATGTATGTTTTTCCGACAGGGACCTATCGAACTGATAAAAACTTAGGGCCCCTGGTAGGAATTCGGAACTTCAGAAGTGATTCGTGAATACGAAGCCTGAAGTTTTGAAGAATCGGAACTGGTCACGCTGTTGTGCTGGGTGCGGTCGTCCGTGCGCCGCGCGCGCAATGTCAGTGAGCGTGAGTCTGTGTTCAATGTTGTTTGTTTCGCAAGAGTCATTTCCAAAGCTGTCGTCATAATTCCTGCTCAACGCACGATGACACAGCATCGTTCTTTCAACCCTCCGTATACAAAGACCATTGTATATGCCAAGGTTATATGCCACGTAGAACCGCTGTGCCCAGATGGTATCGCTCACAACGCACAGATCAGTGACCATGGTCAGTCTCAATACGCCTTTCGATCTTCGGTAGAATGCTGACTTGCGAGTAGAACAACAAGCAGAAGTTAGAGTACTTCAACGCCGTTTACCGCATTGGGAAGAAGTTAGCCGAAGACGCGACGTCGCCCGAGGTCGTGCTAGCTGAGCGCGCCGCTAACAAGACAATGGCCGACCAGATGAAGGCTGCGATTCCTCAGTGGATCCCAGATGGGGGAACGGCTGAACCCGGAGCCAACAGAATCACGCTAGAGGATCTCCAGCAGTGCCTAGAGCGGTATGTAGCACAGGTAATTGTTACTTGGGGACTGGTAATATACTGACCATGTGCACAGTGCTGGGTGGGACTCATATTACGCCGCTCGGGAGGTCTTCAAGCTTCCTCAAATCCAGCTTGCTGTTACCAATTGGGGCGGCTACGCGCGCGCGTACGTGGATACAGTGCACGACAAGATCCAAGACGTCGTGCTTCCCAACTTAGACGTCTATCTTCCCCCGAACGAAGAAGTGCGTGCGAGCGTTAAGTAGGTGATATCATCCAACTGCGCTGGAAGTTGTGCTCACTGTACACATAGGTCCGAAATCTTGCAACTTTTGGAGGCGCTGAAGGCCAAGACCCACCCGATTGTCGCCCAATTCGTGGCGTACCATCGGCGGCCGTACACCTTGTGGACGGAAGACCTAGAACTCCTGGCGACACAGTTCGAAGCCACCTACGCTTCGGTCCTGGCAGATGCACAGGAACGCCAAGCGTTCCGACTTATGGCTGAAGTCCATGCGTACTTACACCTCATGCACAGTGTACGGGTTTAACGTGTTGGTCTCTCTCAAAGATAGCGTTAACCACATCCCCTTGTAGCGCGCCTACGACAATATCGTGAGAGCGGTATGGTACGAGTTGTGGCTGTGGGACGGGTTCGAGAAGCAGATTCAGCCTCGCTTGGTGGATAATATGGAAGAGATCCTACGGAGCATTCTGGCTGACTAGGTCAATCGAGCCTAGAGGCGAAGTTAGGGCCAGGAAGGATAGAGAGGTATGCTGAAGCACGGTAGATATGGATGTAATGCAACGGTGCGATTGGAATGAGGTTCGCGACACTTCGTATGATGCGCATCGGTACGCTGCTACACGCATGCGGACATGAAAGGGGAGACTTCATTTAGTGGACGTTACATCGCCGCATAAGCAATTTGAAACGGCTACTGCGCAGGCTGTAGCATCGAGGTGGATGATGTCCAAATCGATGGCGGGATGCCTGCCCCCGCCGCGGCGCACAGACAAACGTACGTCGTACGACGACCCTCTCAGCCATCTCCACGACGTCTACACCCGAGGCAGCAGATGCTGCGCTAGGGGAGCTGGGTCGCACGGAGAGGCATTCCGATGGGTCGAGTCGCAGGCGCAGTCGCCGCTAGCCGCGCACGACGCCTCCGGGGCCGCGTTCTGCACTACGTGCTGTTGAGTGCTGGGCTCGGCGATACCTGCCGTACGCATCACCTCGTCAGCGGATTCGAGACAGATTACGAGCAAGCGCACTCACCACCCTGGATACCGTGCACACCCGAGGACGACGCCTTGTAGTGACAGTCGCGTAGATTGCGGGAATCGGTGCGTGGCCCGCCCTGGCCACAGATATCCCACCAGCGCCGCCGAGGGTGCGATGATGCGCAGGCAGTCGTCGTGTGTGGGAAGTACGCTGCATTGTTCTCTCTCTCGCAACCCCAGTCGCCGAGTTAGGCGGAAATACGCTGTAGAAGCGAAAGCAACTGCTAGAGGTGGTAGGTGGGAGCAGAGAGAGAGACGCGTGAATCAGCCGCGTGCCCAGCTCGCTCAGCTATCATGGAGGTCTCGAAAATGTTGAGGTTGGGTAGTCGAGCTTCGTCTGATCTACACGGCATGCCCATCATCCGGAATACGTCGACGAGGGCTTGCTTGTCGACGTCTGTAGGGCAAGTCCCTGGCACCGCCGATGAGCGGGCTTCATGTGAAGAATAATCGTTAGTGCCGAGGACTCGATCCGTGCAGTGCGTCATGACCACTATGAGCGGTGGGGAGCATCGAAGACAGCGCACATACGAGAGTGGAGGTTTTTTTGCTCTGAACCGCACCATTCCCATGTAAAGGTTCGTCGCGCGAATGGTGCCGAGGTAGCGTTGGTTGTTCTTGAACATGATCGCGATCAGTGAGCGCCGCGAGGTTGGCTCAGCATGCAGCACACGTACCATGAGTTACATCGGCGTACATCATGTACGGGGTGCCGCGTCGCACCTTGCTCACCATGATATGATACAAGAGCATCTGGGCAAGCACTATCACGCGCCCTAAATTCAGCCGTCTGTGCTGAATGTTGCGCCTCCGAACGCGATGCTATGGAGTTCCATCAAGTTTCATTCGGATGACTTCTAAAGGATTGAAGCCGTAAGTGCAGTCACTGACATGCGTAGCGCAGAACGCGTTCGACGCGAGAATAAAGTCGTGTATGCCACACTGCACGCAATGCCATGACGTAGGGGTGTACACGAAGGATGGCGCCAGGACGACCGGAAGGCTGTTAGGAATGCCCGTGAAGGTGCTAGAGGTATGGCGGGTGCGCATAGCCGAGCTATCATCCGAGGTGGCCCATCTGGCGCGCGATCGACACGTGTCGTGAACGGTGTCGGTGGACTGGCTAGACAGTCCGATCGTAAGCATCTGACAGCGCCTTCCAAGAGGGGCGGAGAGGAGGATTCAGGAGGACGCGAGGAGAGCGCAAGGCTGGGCTGAGTCACGAGTGGTCGTAGCCAGTGGCCGCCCGCCCTTTTGCCGGGGCAAACAGACGCCCATCGTGGGAACAAACACTTGCCCAAATATTCTCGCTCTCCCAGGAATCTCCGAATTTCCTACTAATAGGCTCCCTGTCGACGCTCCGCTCTCTGAACCGTGCCAGTAGGTCTCAAGCATGTTTGAAAATATTATATCTGACTATCTGCTCCTCCAGGACTCTCGTATTGCTCCTAAAACACGGATATAAACCCTTATGGAAGCGCTTTTTAAGATTTGTGCGCCCGCTCACGGAGGCCCTACTGAGCCTCATTCAAGACAGGCTTGCTGCAAGGGTAGGTCATACTACCTCTCAGATGCACGCATGTCTTTCGGGAACTTCTAAGTGAGTGCTGGTCATGGTTTCTTCGCGGTTTCCACCGGAGAGACAGCGGTAGAGGTCCCCACACGGACCTGACTGCTGCCTCTGACGGTGGGAAACACTCGTGCTGATGCTTTAAAGTATACAGATACCCGCACCAATCGGACTGGTCGCCCTTTAAGTACTTCAAGGGCGACCAGTCAGCCCAGCCGTTTCGGTACCTTCAACTTGTCGACGCCGAAACGGATGGGGACGAGCCTAGTCGTTGTCGGCTGATACCTCAGCGCTACGAGAGCAGCAGCTACTACTAAGGCACAACGGTGATGATATATGCACGAAGGTGAATGCAGGCGTTCGTGCACCTGCCAAAGCACACCCGTCAGTAAGTGGTCACCTGCACTCTGTTCCTGGCGCATGACAAAGCAGCTACGCACCCAGCCTAGCCTTGAAGAGCACGCCGTTAAGGCCCGCGAGCGCGGCGGCTTTGCCAAGCGTGGCGACGCGCTTGCGGATGAACTCGACGTCGCGTGCTTCGAGCTCGGACTTGAGCCATGGAGGGTATGCATGCGGCCATAGTACGGAGACAGTTCGGAGGCCAACGCCAGCATGCGTGCCGTCAGAGAGTTCATCGTTGCCCAGGCTGCGGAAGGTGAGCAGAAGAACAAATGCAGTGTCGTCCCGCAGACAGACTCAAGTCTCGCACGAGAGTCGGGCGACGGGGGCCCACGTAGTGGTGGGCGCGCGGGCGCAATGGCGCATAGCGATGATGTCGCGCGCCACGAAGCCAGGGCGCTACTTACTTCAACCCACGGGCCGGCTGGAGCCCAAGAACGCACACTGGGCGGTTCACGCAAGCGTTGCCTGATGGCTGTATAGCCTGACTCTGCTGCACCTGAGCGCTGCATTTTGCTAGCTACCCCAGCGGAACAGATAACTGAGTGTATTGGGAAGGTACGCGATGGATTATACAGCACCAATCGTAATACATGGTGCGATCGGGAGAGCCTACTGCGAGCGGACGATGCGGCGTCGTCTCCAAACCGAACGAAAAAGAGACAGAAACACTCGCGGAGAGGGGAGAAATGGGGGAAACAGGGAAAAAGAGGGAGAGGGGGTGTTGGGAAGATGAAGCTTCTTGTTGCCTTTACGAGCGACGACGCGGATGTACCGGAAGATCGTCTCATGTATGGCCTCCGGCGGCCTTCACTCCTGCGGCAGATCATACACTGGGTGCAAAGAACCGAGGGAGCCATCTCTGTAGCAGGGCTTTCACCTGCTGGAGCTCCATAGGACGTCAGCCTCAAAAGTACGCCGCAAACGAGGGTCAGGTCTTACCCCTCCGACAACTTCCTTCATGGTGTCGTCAGCTTGTGCGAAGGTCAAAGACACCGTCATAGCGTCAAGGAACTCCAAGTCGACATTAAACGCTTCATCGCGGATAGAGATGGGAACCGCCGCAGGGGATTGCAGCGCCCGCTGATGGGCAAGAGCACATGTGGTCAGCAGGGTCAGCGTAAAATTGTGAGACGATGCCTACGGAAAAGGTCGCTAGCCGAGCCGGTTGGACCTCCTGGAGGACACCAAGATCGTCACGGATGCGCACCAGGCCAGTCATCTTATCGTCTACAACGCCACGATTCACCTCCTCGACGCCAAGAGAACGAAGCTCGGCCACCACACGCTCGACCTCTTCGCCGCTCCTATCCACCAGGGAAAATATCGGGTGCAGCGTCAGCCGCAACACATTCAAAGCGTCCCGCGCGACTGCGCTTAACTCTTGGGCGGGTGGAGGGCCTTGGAGGGAGGAGGCAATGCGATCGAAATGGGCGGTCGCCTGCAGAACGGATCTGAGTGTTATGCCGGGGTATCGGATGACCATAGCTACGCACCTGTAAATGTCCCAACAGCTTCACGTGCTCGCCTTTGGCGTCGATGAAGCCTATAACGGTGCTAATGGCTTCGCCCGCCTTGCAAAGACTTTCTTCGATCGAAAGAAGCATTTCCTCCAACGCCTGCAAATAAGTCAAGGAAATACGTTCGGCGTGAGCGCTGCAGAGGTCCGCAAGCTATTCTGATCGTGTTAGACAATGGGGCGGACAAGGCGCATGAGACACGGACCTGATTGAACATCTCAGCTACTTCGTCTCCCATGTTCAGGCTCGTGTCGACCTGATCTACCAAGCTGTCCAAGCCGCCCGAGCAACGGACGAGAGCGACCGAAGTACGAAGGACGCGCAATGCGTTTATCTTGTAGTCGCGATGTGTCTTTGTAACCAGTTCCTCCGCCGCGCGGGGCCAGAGAACAGGTGAAGACGGGAATCCCAGGGTTACGAGGTGACTGGTCAACGTTAGATATCACAACAGGGATGGTACAATGGGTAGTCCACGCACTCCATTACTTGGTCTAGTATGACAGCAGCGATTGCGAT
>NW_007360325.1:2273659-2279468 GCF_000271585.1 Trametes versicolor FP-101664 SS1
GCTGTTGAGTGCTGGGCTCGGCGATACCTGCCGTACGCATCACCTCGTCAGCGGATTCGAGACAGATTACGAGCAAGCGCACTCACCACCTGGATACCGTGCACACCCGAGGACGACGCCTTGTAGTGACAGTCGCGTAGATTGCGGGAATCGGTGCGTGGCCCGCCCTGGCCACAGATATCCCACCAGCGCCGCCGAGGATGCGATGATGCGCAGGCAGTCGTCGTGTGTGGGAAGTACGCTGCATTGTTCTCCCCCGAGCAGCCCCAGTCGCCGAGTTAGGCGGGGATACGCCGCAGAAGCGGAAGCAGACTTGGTGGGCGGAAGCAGAGAGTGGGGGACGCGTGAATCAGCCGCGCGCCGAGCTCCGAGTCGGCCACGTTCCCCGGCGCCAGATTCGCGCTTGTCCCCTTTTGGCAACTACGTTCGGGGCCGCATGCGCAGTCCCCCCGCGGCGAGTCAGCGTCTCACGCTCATTCCCCGAACCTCAGCGATGTCGCCGTATGGTATGGCTTCTCCAAAACATACATGCCTAGACATTATATATATATCATCCGAGGTCACTTGCAACGGCTACACTCCCCAATACAGTTCATTACGCTCCCTGTCATTCTGCTCGCTAGCCGCACCCCTTCCCATTTCGATCTGAGCCCCATCAGCGAAGTGCAATCCCGCAAATCCCGGATACATCCTGCAGCCCCTCACCTGCACTCAGGGAGCAGGGGCAGGTTGCGCCCTCAGTCTTCGTATGGGACGCCTTACGCCCGAGTAGAATGATAGCCTGCGGTGAGTGGGTGCTGCTCGCCTTTGCTCTACCCGGTCACGACACACGCTTACGCGCTGTATACGATCAGTAGGAGTGAGTTTAGGTCTGCTTTACGGGCGGAGTAACAGACCGACCAGAGGTACAGAATCGAGTGTATCAAGAGACACCGCTGCACGGCCTGTGCACAGGTACGGTCGCATACATCATTAGCTTGCAGTCTGCCCGATTATTGATCCCAGTCGGTTCGCTACCGCAAGAACGGTGCGCGAAAAAGCAAACTTTCGGGGTCACTAGAACAGGCAATATGTTGCGCCCATGCGATCATTTTGGCCTCGACTCTCTGCATCATCACCTACGACCGAAGCCGCATCGACGTAATTGCATCGAAGGTATCCAATACACATACTGTCTAGTCAATGCACTAATTGATGTAGGGCTTGAAAAGCTTCCGCACGAACTGTCCACGCAGTCTATTAGACAGATCGCGGCTGTCGATCCGTCTGGAGACCCGAAACCCCGGAACAGTGCGCGTGGATGGCAAGACCCCGCTGCTAGGGACCGCTGGCTGGTCAGCATGTCAGTAGGTCATCGCGAGTTTCCCCACACGATAACTATCTTGTCTTTCTATGCCATAGCAATTTAGCATCACGCTTTCTATGTAAGGCTTGGCAAGAGGAGGGCGGGCACGGCGGATTACATCAAGCGCTGCTCATACCACGTCCTCCATCGCGAGGGCCGCGGACGCGTTCATACCACTCATAAAAGCAGCCCGGACCTTCGGTATATGGGGTTGACGTGCCCAGCCTCGCTGGGAAGACTGTGGCATCTTCCGCCCTGCGTAGCTTTGTCTTCGCGTGGGCGGGGCCCGGGGCGTCCACCTGGAGGCGCAGGCTGCAGTTGTGTCCGGCGCCGCTTGCTGGCCTGCCTTCAGTGCCAGTGCAGGCGTCCTCCCCAAACAAGCACTGTCCGTACACTTGTCCACCCCGCCTGCGAGCACGGGCCGGGAGTGTGAGTATGAGCTTCGCACGTTGTGGTGGCAAATTCAGTGCGGGACCCGAAGCGTATAGCTCACTCGCAGTACATATTCGTCTCAGGGTAGTGTGACCCCTCCAGGCCCCCGCTCGACCCAGCAATGATGTTCGCATCTAGGCAGAAGGTGCATCATACATACGGTACGTCACACATCTAGTTCAGAGTAATATGTTGCCTCTTGTCGTACTCACCGACATCTCCGACGTTTCACAGGCTGGGGGCAGCGGATACGACGCGGATGTTGAGGCACGGATGGTACCGTGTTTCACTTTTTTCATATCTGTCACTGGTCGGGACGTCGTAGGTGAGCAGGGCGACTCGAAGGGACTCGTGAGCTGCTCTATTGTAGGTTTCGCGAGAGTCCAAACGGTTTCTGGATTACGAGCCCGGGCTGGTACCGGCGGCCCACTCTCGAGTGCGACTGCAAGAACATATTCGGTCATTTTCGTTCGCCGTCACTACTGGTGCATGATGTAGGAGTTCGGTACCCCGTTGCTCTCCCAAAATGTATATCATATCGATATACGTGTCTTTTGAAGTGAGTTAAAACGTTTACGCCGACTCGAAGCGATATCGGACGGTATGCAGTATCCGGACACAAAACACTACCAGACAATGGCAACTCTGGGCGCAACAGAATATATTAACGTCGCAGTACGGTACAGACCGGTACTTGGTACGTAACGTCGAAGACAACGCTCGCATGCGATGGGCCTCTGGCCCGGGCGCACGTGGCTAGGGGGCGGCCCGCCGCAGGGGCACCCTGTCTTCTCGGTGCCGTAACGACCAGGAATGCGGAATTGCGAGGCGCAATCCGCGCGATTTCTCATCAGGATCATACCCAGGGGACGTACGCCTGCGTTCGGGCGGTGTAGAAGCCATGTACGCCGACACCGTCCTGACGCGCCGTCGGGAGACATAGTCGCGAGCACCATCACGTACGGAACCCGTCCGCGCGCATGCGAACACTTCGGGGACAGGAGTGAACGTACATAGCAGGAGCGTATGAAGCACAAAGGCGCGGTGCGGGAGTAATCAGGCAAGGTCCGGGGCGCGCGCTCCGGCCTGCTGTACATGGGGTCTGCGATAAACTGTGTGAAAGACAGGCATCCCTTGTGTTCTGAAAATGTTGCGTTCGTAGATGTGTACGCTCTGGTGCGAGGAGAGTGGTGTTCCATCTTCGTAGATGTACGGCACGGCGTCGGTGCGCGGAGTGGATGCATCGGAGGCCCGCCTCTGAGAATCAAGCCTAACCTGCGCGAGATCGTCGGTCTTCGAAGTCCGAGCGTGGCGTGTGACGAGAGCGAGTGACGCAGACGAGTCTGTGCGCAAAGGCAAAGGTAAAGGCAAATGCAAAGGTGCAGCGAGGGAGCGCGAGGGAAGCCCGATACGCGCGTTTCGGGCTCCGTTCCACAGGTTGAGTTCATGCAGTGCCGGGGCTAGTGGGGGCTTAGCTGACGTGAACAGCGTGGAAGGTTGTAAAATGTACATACCCTAGTACAACGAGCGTGACATTGTCTGTCCTACGCGCCGCGCAACGGTGGCGGCGCGCGAAATCGATGTATTCGGAAATGCGTCCTCGAGGCCCTGCAAAGTCGTGGAAGCCCAGACCATCTGGACGTGTTCAGACGTGGACGCGGAACATGGTGCGCACCCGCAGGTAGGACTGCATATACGTTAGCACACAACGGGAGGACGCGAGGGGGAGCCAGTACGTGCGTTCTTGTTTGTTCGCCCGTCAAAAGTGCGCACGAGTCTGCCCAGACGGCGCTGGGTGTCGCTGTGACACAGCGGGCGTACGTGCTCTAAGGTCAGGAGTAAGTCGTTGCGTTCGCAAGCATGTCCCGTGCGGCGTCGGCCCGCGAGTTCGACGTGTGATTCGGTGTACCGTCCGCTCAAAACCAGAGGAACCGCTGACAGATGTCATGAATGTTTTCGCCCGAAACGCACTGCAGCTCGCCACACATGTGCGTCATGGTGCGAGGGGGGGGGGTGTGCATTTCGAGCCGTCCGGTGCGGGGTTGGCGCGCCCGACCCGCGCGACCTGCAGCCCGACCAGGTGTCCTCGCACAATCACCGACGTCCAGGCCGGCCACACCCGTGGGTACACTTCCGAGCGCAGTGGGAGGCGGACGCAGGCGTCCGTCAGCGAATGTATTCGCAAGTATAGCGCGAGAGGACCCGCGGGAAGACGACTGTGCAAGGTGGGTACAGGCCTGCAAAAACGCATCGAAGCGCGCGTGGGCGTTTTTTATGCGACTTCTGCTTGGACGGAGTTGAGGCTAGAGGGGCGCTTGCATCCTGGTCCAAATCGGGTGAAAGCGCATTTCGAGGGTGATACGGCGCGGCGTTCGGGCGTGAGGACGTCTTGTCGGGGTCATCGTGACATCCTCGAGGGGCTACCTGCTCGCACACATGCGAACATGGCGGGACATGGCCATAGACGTCTATGGGAGCACCGATGGAAGTGTGGATGGCGTTGGGACGGCGCTGCGGCGTTGACCGTGAGGACGGCCGCAACACGCGATTCTCTGTTTGCACTTGGTCTATGAGATCGCTCGGCACAACAGAAAGTCTTGGTCCCGACGGCTCTGATACTCGCTGAGTGGATGCACCGTGGTGCGGGGGTGTGCGTCGTTGCGTTCAGAGTCCCACAGGAAGCTGCATCGGCGCGCGAGGTCGGCATCTTGGGGAGAGTAGCAACCACCGACGCAGGCGTGCACGGCACCGCGGTCCAAAGGCAGTAAAACGCCGTATCCAGAGCACAGCGCACGCTGTTTAAACATGCACGGTGAACGAAACAGCCGCACAGAAATGCGGGGGCACTGCCGTTTCTGCTTGGACCAAGCCACGAGTGCATCAGATAGGAAACGCGGGCGGGTGGTACGCAGTACACACCATATGATGCACAAGCGGCGACTGGTGCCTTGAAAAATATTCCATTTACCATATTCTGGGCGTTCGCACCTCGAAAACACAGCCGTCAGCAGGACCCGATGCCTGCGAAGTCCTGTGCACGCCACCGGGAGGCACAGACGCGCCTCATGCACGCTCGACGCGGAGCGCAGTGGGCGGTGCGGGATAGCGCGGCTTCAAGGATGCGCATGCGTGAGGACGCGATAATGCCGCCGTCCGAGAGGAGCGCATACCTGAACGCGGCGCGGACGGCGGACAACGGAGGGTGCGTACGCACCACCCACCGAGCAATGGGCTGGGAGAGAGCCTGCCAGGGGTGCACGGCGAACAGGCGAGGAAGGTGAGGGCGGTCCTTGCGGGAAACCGTAGAACCGTCAGACGGCCCATCCGCGCAAAATCGGCGAAGGACCGTCTGGCCCCGTCGTCGCGCATGCAGATATACGTCGTACGACGACCCTCTCAGCCATCTCCACGACGTCTACACCCGAGGCAGCAGATGCTGCGCTAGGGGAGCTGGGTCGCACGGAGAGGCATTCCGATGGGTCGAGTCGCAGGCGCAGTCGCCGCTAGCCGCGCACGACGCCTCCGGGGCCGCGTTCTGCACTACGCGCTGTTGAGTGCTGGGCTCGGCGATACCTGCCGTACGCATCACCTCGTCAGCGGATTCGAGACAGATTACGAGCAAGCGCACTCACCACCTGGATACCGTGCACACCCGAGGACGACGCCTTGTAGTGACAGTCGCGTAGATTGCGGGAATCGGTGCGTGGCCCGCCCTGGCCACAGATATCCCACCAGCGCCGCCGAGGATGCGATGATGCGCAGGCAGTCGTCGTGTGTGGGAAGTACGCTGCATTGTTCTCCCCCGAGCAGCCCCAGTCGCCGAGTTAGGCGGGGATACGCCGCAGAAGCGGAAGCAGACTTGGTGGGCGGAAGCAGAGAGTGGGGGACGCGTGAATCAGCCGCGCGCCGAGCTCCGAGTCGGCCACGTTCCCCGGGCGCCAGATTCGCGCTTGTCCCCTTTTGGGCAACTACGTTCGGGGCCGCAGGTCGGCCACTCGCCCGTCGCGTCGCCCGCAGTCTCCTCAGCCTCTC
>NW_007360325.1:2281102-2293540 GCF_000271585.1 Trametes versicolor FP-101664 SS1
AAGCGTAGCCTAGACAGCACGTTGCTTGACCACGCCCACACCAGGACTTGCGGTGGTGAACACGCGACATTGATATCGAGTCGGAGCCGGCTGGCAGTCCGGGGCTGCCGACCCGTTACTCCAGAGCCGAGGGCGCAGTCCTTTGTCCTGAACACGAGTATGGAGCACGATCCCGAACAATCGCGTCAACTAACCTTATGAAGGTTGCACGTACTCGAGAGTCCCCTCTCCGGCAGTTCATGAAATCGCTTTCCTCGTCCCATGGTAGGCATCCGGTCACATCTTGTGACATCATATCACGTATCCGGAGGCAGCGAGCTGTGACCTTAGCAGCGTCCTTCATACCACTTCGTGTTCACTAGCGGCGCCGTGAGAAGGTAGTTTACTCCGAAATTGATTTCTCATGCTTCATGAACTGCGTAATTTCTTGTCACCGTCCGGCGCGAGCTGCAGGGATTTATCGCAAGGCTCCTGCCCTGGTCCTGCAGGCGCGGCCTTGGCATGGAGTCGCCCACGCTGCGACCCACCCTCTGTCCCCTTGCATCCTCTCCCCCTTTCCTCCTCTTCGTCCTCTCTCTCCACTTCTCTCCCACCCGGGCCCTCGCAAATAAACACTCATCTAGCTTTCGGACGCTCCGATGCCTCCTCGCACCTATCGTGCACGTAAGTGATCTCACGTTCAGTTCTTCATGCCATTTGCTCAAACATCACCCCTTGCCTTTGTGACACAGGTGTCGAGGAGACTCTGTCCAGACTCGCCAAATCCGGGGAAACCACCGTGGCGTATAGCGTCTTAGTTGACCGGAGTAGGTACCCATTGTTCTCGTAGGACCCGCCGCTAACGTGTACTGTTGCAGTCGTCGCGGCAAAACGAGTCATTCATGAACCCGTCGGCAGAAACTATACTAAATACATCCACAAGGTGGTTGTGAAGGAGGTACATTCCTTTTTGCTACCTCTCCACTTCCGCGACTCAGACCCTCGCATGTACAGGCCCAAGCTCATCGTCTTAGACTTCGAACCATCGGCGACACCAAGATGGTCATACTGAGCGAGGACGGCAAGGACTTGTGAGTTGATTTTAACCATGTCCTTCCGTACCGGGGAATGATGGCGATCAGTTATGTGGCTTGGCGCGAAAGGATTTGTGTGCCCCGCGGGCATGGCCTCGGAGAAAAAGCCGCTGTAAGCTCGTGTACCGCCCTTTTCCAACAACGATATTCTAACTAGCCGTTGTCGCGTACGTCATAAGCTGCGAGCGGAATATCTGCGCCTTGCTGCAATTTTGGGTCAAATTGTGGCAGCGTTTCAAGGACATGCCTCACCCGCACGCCTCTGGGATATCCGGGGTCTACCTGATTTGGTGCGCTTCCGACGCACGAATTCGGCTAAAGTCAGACGACTGATATGAATTTTTTTTCGAAGGTCCGTGAACATACGAATGTGCTCGAGGACCTCAGAGAGCAAGTGAGTGTTTGCCTCCGCGCCGTTACCAAGTTGTTAATGGTACCCTGGACTCATTAGAACGAGGAGGCGATCGGGCGACTGGTCCGGACTCGCGAGAATGTCCTCTTCTTGGATCCAACCTACTTCGATGATTGAGCTAGCTTTTTTTGTGAGGCCTTGCACGAATAAGAGGAATGAATATTGTTTCATTGACGCGGATTAGTCCTGTGAACTGTTCGGTCTTTAGCTTGAAAGATGATACGACGGATTAAGTAGCTAGTCGGCCCTCGGTGGCTATGCACTGTAGGACGTTCCCACCAATCATCGCGCGCTGGCGGCCTCTCGCGCGCGACCGGCCGTCCCTGCGTACACTGAGTACCGTCCTCTTGCAAGCTCTAGCTTCACATAAGGCGGGTCGTGACCACTAACAGCTCATTTACCTGCATCTCGGGACGTGCATGTATGGGTGCGATAGGAACGTTCGGAGGGACCACAAAGAGTCGCCCACCTCGTGGCCCGTGATCTCCCAGCGTACAGAGATGTCTGACCATGGAAATGTACATTTGACTGGAAGCAGAGCCGAGGGTACCGGAACAAGCTGGTAAGGACGGCGTGCGGCAGGGAAAGAGTTCGTTGAAGAGCGGCGCAAAAAAGGATTGCTTGGCTGGGGGCTGGAACGATAGGTGACTGTATGCGGGCCATGGGCCAAGTGTCTGCTTGAGCTTGTTATTGTCGCCCAAAATTGTGTCACAAGACCAATCGGATCGCGCCGAGGACGGAGGCCGTCCGCACCCCAACCTTCCTGCTGAGGGTACCAAACGCATCGTCGATACATGCTTTCTCCAGCCCAAATGCATTCTCATCGATATGGAGAATGTGCGCATCGCAGGTGAGAGTTCCCAGAGCGCAGAAGTAGCGAGCATTGGCAGCGAGTATGTTGAGTGCGTACTTGGAGCGAGCTTCAAGTTGTGGACGTTGACGCCGGGGCAGGCGCCAATGACGTTCAGAACGGTTCGAGCCAGTGGAAATGCACAGATGGATTTAATTTACCTAACTTATA
Source organism: Trametes versicolor FP-101664 SS1 (assembly GCF_000271585.1). NCBI lineage: Eukaryota > Fungi > Basidiomycota > Agaricomycetes > Polyporales > Polyporaceae > Trametes > Trametes versicolor. Next base: position 2,283,609 of record NW_007360325.1, read on the forward strand.
CGCGCTGTGAGCTGGTCGTGCTGGTCCGCGGGCAGCGTCACCACGAGGGCGTTCAGAGTGGCGCGTAATTCGCAGGTCTCAGTTCCGATGGCGAAGTTCGGGCTCTCCGTGGGTAAACTTTTGGAATCTGGCTGTAGGACTGCCATTCCATAGCGCGCAAAATGTTGTCAACCTGATCTGCTGCATCTCTCTCCCAAGTGAGAGAGCGCAAGTCAGGGCCTTTTGCCATCAGCCCAGTCACGCCGAAGCTTGTAATTGGGAATGTCAGCCGTATATTTCGTGTGATAGGTGTAGTCTGACCGCCACCTCGTCCCTGTTGGCTTGTCGTTCTCGTGGAGCATCTAGCAAAGAGGAGAGTGAGCGAGCCGTGCATCCTAGTCATCAATAGAGTCCCCAAGCCCAAAGATGCCGAGAGCCATGGATGTTGCCGCCCAAAGATGCCAGGCAACTTCCCGGATAAGTCGCCCTATAGACTTGTGCCTCGGCCAATTTTGTAGATTTTCAGTTCACGATGGGGCGCATGTTCGTACGAGCTGACCATTTTCTGGCACCCGTTGCTTCAATCGTGCGGCATCGAATCAAGCAGGCACCTCCCCAGTGCACATGATCTCAGCGCTTCCCGCTCCTCACCACGTACTCCATAACCCTCCGCCGGCGCACACATACACAGGCGGGTACATCGCGGCATTTCTCCGGCTCAGTCGTTCTAACATATAAATCCCCACTCACCTCCGCGGTCGCCTGCGCGCCACAGTAGGCGGAAGCGCCTGCTACAGGCCATTTGCAAGACACAGACCCTGAACGACGTCCCGATGCCGCGCATCATGAACTCAGCTCTGAGCACGACGGTAAAGACAAGGCCAGACTTGACGGCCTTATTAGCGAGGTGTAGCACGAGGGCGAAGCTCGCAAATGCCGACGCGCCGACGCTGAGACTCATATCGTCTAGATTTCTCGTGGCCCCGTGTGCAAAGACGCGGTCCTAAGATAGGTTACCATTTGCGAAATGGACTGAAGTGGACCCTACCTTGATGGTCTGCTTGTTTGTACCATATAGGGTCTTGTCGCGCGATGAGCGTTTTACGCGTTTGTGAAGTACCATGCGATGTTTACTTTTACACATGGAGGTCGGTGGCATGGTCACAGCGATGAGCTCTCGGATATCTGCTTGATCTGCGCGAATAATAAACCTTGTTGATGTAGTCATTGTACTTTGTCGCATCGCTGTACACGATACCATACTCACCAATGAAGGTCTTCGTCACGCAACCACTGCTAGAGCAGATTGAAACCAACATTTGGCACGTTGCTTCTGGGTGGTACGCACGGGAGAGATGGCAGTCCACGATGGTCGAAACGCACCCAATTTGAGGCGGCGTGTTGCAACGATGTGTGCGCAGATTGCCGTGCCCGAGTGCACGGACTACGGGATCACGGGGAGAGTCTGGCGGAGCCCTCGTATGGGTTCCGAGCCCGAGGATACCGGAGAGTCGGTTGAGGCGGAGAGAAGGACGTGATGGTGCATCGCGAAGACATGGCACGGACTTAGTAGGTGGTCCCCTCGACGTCGCTCGCGGGCGCATTGTTTGGGCTTTTTGCTACATAAGAAGTCATCGCAGGAGCTCTTGAGGAATCTGAAGCGGGAGAAACGCAGGTTGTCGTACTCGCCCTGGAGGCCATCAGCAGACAGATTGAGGATGTACTTAGCGAAGCCGGGAGCCAGTCGCAGCCTTCGTCAATGGTGGTCCCACAGTTGCTACCACCACCTGATTCCCCAACGTCCACGGGGGTGCGGCGCCAGTTGTGGTGAACCGCAAGGGTGTTGCGTGTGGTTATGCTGCGCACGGAGAAGACGAGGTGCCCGGCACATCGGGGGACGAGTTTTACAGTCGATCTATTCCAGAGCATGCACCCACCCAAACATGGGCACAGGCACGCGCGGGGTTTGCGAGCCGTTCTCAGCATGCTTGGGATACGACTTCTGGTCATCGTGTGGGGCGTGGATGGAGGAAGGGCGGGATCGCGGGATATGCCACGGAGTAGGAGCACGGAGCAGTAGCAGCGGCGGGGCGGCCGTGAAGTGGAACCTCGACGGGCTGGAGGATGTAGTATCGACGGTGCGCCCTCAAGCGTCTGCTGGTTTGTATCCGCGGCTGAGGTGCTCGGCTGCGTGGTACGTGGACGTTGGGATGGATGCAACATGCTGAGTGCGAGGTCGTGCGTGCTCTGCCAGTGCTTCGCACAGTGGCCGCTACTCGCGAAGCCGTTCGTGCGCAGGTGCAAAGACTGCAACCGTGGCAAGTTGTGGACCAACCCGCTTAGTGCTAGTGATTGATTGCGGGGCGGGAGGTATCAACATAAGGAACTTCTGAGGCGTGAAGGGGGACTTACGGAATATGCAAAGGTAGGAGGGGTTTTTAGTGCGACCCGAGGGTGCCGGGCGTGCATGTGACGCATTTGTGTGAGCCAGGCTACTCCGTGAGCCTTATCAATTTGCCTGTGCCTGACAGCTTTAGAGAGCGAAGCTAGGCTGAGCGCATGGCAGATGAGCAGCACCACGGAACAGTGACATGTCGCCTAGATGAATGAGATCAGGGTTAGTCCGATACGAACGCGGAAAAGTTCGTAGTTGAGTGTTAGTTCCGTAGACAGAGGCTGGACTAACCAGATACACCTAACAGGCAATACGAAGGGCATGAGAGCCAGTAACATCTTCGTGACTCGTTGTACAGTGAACAGAGGCAGCATTGATTAATGCCTAATGCCTTAGTCGTACCATGCAGCTGCTGTGAGTGACTAGTGAAGCTAGAAGCTTTGGATGTACTGCGCGCGCACTCTCAGCGGTTCTAGAGACGTCCGATATAAGTATGTTGGGTTTGGGGGTCTGCGAACGTTCGAGTTGCGTAACTGACCAGATTAGGGCAGGCTCGGCGCCCAAGCGCTCAAGCTCACACTCGCTCTCTCATCTTTCTCCCTTCTCTCTCTCGCACACACAGACACACACACGCATGGAGTCTCCCAGTCTATATGCGGTCATTGACCCGTCAGGGCCCGAGACCAAATCTATATGCTAATAATGGTAAGAGTACGAAATCTCGCAGAGTCGACGGTACCAAGTCCACTGACTTTCCGAATTTTCGGGCTATAATACCCAGAACGAGGAAAGTAACGTTTTTGGACGCCGGTTTCCGTCGTTATGCGCCCTTCACCTTTCATGAATGCTGCTCTCGTCGCCAATCCAATACGAATCGGCCCGCAACGTGTCCCGCATGAGAAGGGGCTCACCAAAATTGACCAAGGTCAAGTCAGTCAGCGTGATTTCTCCGTGAGGCCAGAGCCCCATAGGTGCAACTTCGTAAGCATGCCCATGACGATATCATCATCGCCCTTGGAAGCCTAAGTTACTCAGTGTAGTCGGGCTCGAAATATGATGCTTAGAGCCCTTGAAGGTACCACACGCGGTAAGAACCGGTGCACCAGGTCGCGCCGAAGTCTTCCCGCAAGACCACACATTTTCATCGTCATTTGCGGAAGCAATTTTTCAGTTCCCTGGAACTAGCACAGGACAGTCTCCTAGGGGTTTGAGACGACTGCTGCGCCGTTCGTGCCGCGCGTGAGTCGTTGTGCTCTCGCGCGCGGCATGAACCGTGTCCTGATAGCGAGCTCCTCTCTTGATGTGTTTGGTTGGCGCGCCCCAATCAGGTCTGCTGCATCCCAACGTGATCATGCCGTCTTTGAGATAGTACTGCACGCGATTCATCAGTTCCGAGTGGGCTCAGCTCGGCTTCGTTGCATACGAGCCTACCTGCGGTAGAGTTCTGATACGCGCCTGTATTTGCGTATACAAGGAGACAGTCACACAGTGCACGCATCCACACACCTGCCTGTAACGTGTATCCTTAGGATCGTGCGAATAGGCCCTATGAGTGGCGGCCGCTGCGAAACCGGATTTCAAAGATTAAATGAGTGAGCAGTACTTATTAGTTCCATATAGAAATGAGCCTATGATAATAGCGAAACCCTAGGGCGTGGATTGCAGCCATTCAGGAGAAGATGGACTGCTGATCGCTGGGCGTCGAGCACCCGGCTGCTTTATCTTCCATGCCATATAAGTCCTAGTGCGTCTCCAGCGAGCGGAAACAAATCACAGCGGCCTATCGAGAGTTTTCGCGCAAGTTTCGCTGATCATCATTTGGGTTATGCACGTGAATGTACAGGAACTGCCACAAGGTCTCCGCAAAGGCGCGACCGCCACGCGGCGTCTATAACGTGGTGTAAGACAGCTCCCACCTCTTTGTTGCTGCGACGTCGACCTCCGGCACAATCCTGGTACCTCCTCCCCTCGACAACCTGCCTGCAGCGATGTCGCCGTCCCCTGTTGCAACGACCGCCTATATCGCCCTGCACGATCTGAAGCCCGGCCACAGCGATACCATCAACTGTCTTCGCTTCTCTCCGGGTGGTGATTTGTTGGCCAGTGGGGGAGACGATTGCGCTCTCATGCTCTGGAGTGTGGACGATGGGCGTATGCTCTTCAGAGTATTGTTCAAGAGCAACGTGTCCGCTTTGGTATGGCATCCCATCTATCCCGACACGCTCATTGTTGGTTGCGACGACGGAAGGGTGTTTTCGGTTCATGAGTTTTCCTTGGTCAGTCATCTCATCCAAGCTGCCGGTTGTGTGCTCATTAATGATTCGATCTACTAGGCCAACAGTGTACAGCGCGACATACAACTCAGTGTGCGCAGTAATGTTCACAGTATGGCATATGATCAAAGCAGTCGATATCTCGCTCTTTCCCTCGGAAGGGAGGTGCATCTCACCAGAGAGGAGCAGCGAGGTGTGTGTTTGTTTGTGCGCTCTCGTCGTGTTCAGTGTTTATACTTCATTTCAGATGAGTATGCCATGTCGATCAAGATGCCGGCCCCTGCGGGCGCTCCCGAGGAGGACCAGGGCGAACGTCGTCTACGGGCGATGAGCCTTCACTTCCGAGCCAAAGGAAAAGAGTTGATTGTGTCGTACTTGTTCGATGGCGTTATGTAAGTTGCGCTGCTTCCCTTGCGATTGACAACGATTAACATGAAGTACGCTGGACGTCATAGCTGCTTCGATACCACCTCTCACGCAGTTCTATGGAAGATCGACCCTTCCCCGCAGACACTGAACATGTTCGTCTTCCGATCCGTCTAATGTGTTGTCCTGAATGTTGACATGTATGTCCAGAGGGTCGTCCGCCCTCAGCCCGCTTGGAAACAATCTGGCCCTGCACAACATCTTCACCGGAGTGAACGTCTATTATACCGGGGCGGGGGACGACAGGGTCCTCCTGAAGCGCTACAATCACAACAAGACGCCGCAGAGTCGCTCCCGGGTTCAAGTAGCGTACGCCATGAACGGGCAGAGGCTTGTTTGTGGCACTACGACTGGCGACGTTTGTGTGTGGATGGTAGAAAGCGGGCAAATATTCCAGGAGCTCATGCACGATGGTGAGATTTCGTTGCCGTGTTACGTACAGCCCATGCCGCTAGCTAACAATTCACAGACCATACCATCATGGCAGTGGATGTAAGTCTATCTTCACGCGGTCTATCCTGCTCTTCCTGACAGTAGTTAACAGACGATAAGTCGTGGCAATCATCTCTACATTGCTGCAGGGAGTGCACGCCTTGGTCAGGACACCTACATCAGGTTGTGGAGAGCGTCTGTGACTGGTACGTGCGTTCCCTTCCCTACCTTGCCATGCATGTTATTGATTTTCCTCCAAGACGCCAAGCCGGCGGAGGCATTCGAAATCATCACGCCGGTCGGAGAACTCGTCGAGAGCGTCAACGTACGTGCGATCTGTTGGGATGTAGAACCGCTCACGCACGCTTCTCATAGAATATCAGAGCGCAGCTGCGGCTGTACGTCTTGCTTGTATGTGCCGTGGCGCGCGTTCGTTTCCTACAGGTCATGGCTTTCGTAAAATGGCCAATAGGGGGCTTGCTAGTTTTGTGGATCGCTGCCTTCGTACCCTGGAACTTGATTTTGCCGTTCGCCATGGACCTGGTGAGCGTAACATTCTGGTTGTCGAGCACTCTGCTAAGTATCTGTTAGCTCGGAATCATTATCAGCTTGTCCAAGCTTCTCCTTCCACCCAGTATCAGCGACGTGTTTGGCGCATTGCTTGAGGGGTGCAAATCCCTGCTCAGCGAATGGTCGAACGACAAACAAGACAAGTGCATCGCCCCGTCGCGCGACTCTCCATTCGCCGCAAGGAGCGACACAACGCCAGCACGATTTGGAGCGTAGCCCTAGCGCATCACAGAAGGCGGATGGAAGGAGCGTACGTTGCAGTCAATGTCTCAAGTGTCGTCGTTTGCTATGCGTGACCATCAGCCACCTTCGCTATCTATGCCGGTCGTGTATTTGCCTATCGTGGATTATGTTTCAAATTCGATGTATCTGTCAAGGACAATGATGATCTCGTGGTTTCTGTATACGCACAACGCAACTCTGCGCCTTCGGCATAAGAGCATGTCTGGCGCGTCCAGAGCTACCGACTGCGCAGACTTAGCAGCGCGTATTTGTTAGGCGCCCGACTAATGTATATGTTGGACCAGACCGTCTCTTTGGACAAAAGATACAACGATCTCAGTACGTATTGTGGTCAAGTTGCTATCGAGCTGTGTGCAGAATTATCTGACACTTGTTCTTAATCCAGTCATATGTCGATGTAGAGTCCCGACATGTTGTGCCTGCGCACGACTCGGACGCTAAGACATGAAGTCACCACCCCCCGCAGCGCTTCGTTCTCTGCGCGCGCTCTGTGTAAGATCACGGTTTCACATATAAGTGAACCATATTACTTGGACTACGAGATGTGGATGGGCGGACATAGGCTCCAAGGTTTCTTGTCGTACGACGGAGCGACAGAGTAAGTACTACGAGCCGCGAAAAAATGAGATGTGCCAGGAAAGCACGACAAGCCTCTTGAGGAATTGGGAGATATACGAAGTGCCAGAAATGCGGTACGTATGGCTGCATTATCATTCGTGTGTGTATGGATGGGCGACGGCGATGGCGATCCGGGTGAGTGGCCGACTGCCGCCAGCTGCGGCCCCGAACGAAGTTGCCATAAGGGGACAAGTGCAGACCTGGCGCCAGGGAGCGTGGCCGCTGATTCACGCGTCTGTCTCCCTCCTCCTCCCACTACGTCTACCAAGTTCTACGTTGTATCTTAACCAGACTCGGCGACCGCAGCTACATTCGACATAGCAATACAGCGCACTTGCTCACACACGAAGGCCGCATGCGTATGATCGCATCCACGTCGGCGTCGGCGGGCTATCTGTAGCGGGGACGACACGCACGACGCACAAGAGCTACTGCGGCAGACATCAGGTGCACATTGCAGCCAGGCGGTGAGTACGTCCGCTCACATCCTGCTTGGACTTCGCTGACGGGATGATGCGTACGACAGACGACTCGCCGGGCCATAGCGCACAGAAGCGCGGAGTGCAGAGCGCGGCCCCGGAATCGTCCTGCGCAGCTAGCGGTGACTGCGTTTGAGCCTCGACTAGTCGGAGTGCCTCTCCGCTTGACCCAGCTCCCCGAGTGCATTGTCAGATGTCTCAGGGTAGACGTCGTGGAGATGGCCTCGCGGGTCGTCGTGCGGCGTGCGTCTGGTCTTCCTCCGAATTTGCGCGGGTGGGCTGTCTCCCAGCGATGTCGCGATGTCGCATACGCGGGATTTACCGCGCTTGAGTCTTGGTATTCCCCTACGGATCAGTTGGCATCTAGGATTGGTGTCTGACGCCGTGCGAAGGACGCACCTGAGAGCAGACGTCAGTGTGAGCGTCGTCCTTTGCGCTTCTATTGCAAGTGCTGCAGCTTCAATATCTCTCATACTCTGACTGCTATTGCCGACGGCTCACAGCACCAGAACAATACGACATCTTGAGCTTCATTGTCGAGCGCTATAGACCAGCGTGCATGGGCGGTAGATGTTCTATGTCTCTTCTACAACGCGAGCTGCAGCTCGCCTTCAAGCGTTCTAAACGCTTCGCGCGTGGTGAAGAGCATGATGCGGAGAGACCTGCATGATATATCTTCGCTACTGCTTCGTGGAATGTGCACCGTCGTGACCTCCTGGAAGTCAATATGTGTACTACGAGCGCTGGGGTCGATCAGACTCCGACCTCGTGGCGAGACAAAGGTCGCCACTCGCCATCACCTCTTGCAGATTTCCTCCCCGGCTAGCCCTCTCATCTCTCCTTCTCTCGCCGACCTAGCTAATTGCTCCGAACCGCCTTCTCTTCAACCTGCGATTGCATGTCGAGTGGTGCTCAGCCGCTTCAAGACCCCGCAGGTTCGTAGTAGACTGTCATATCACTCGCAAAGATTAACTTCTGGCTTTCTCTACACTCCCTTTGTACAGAGGAACTGCTCCGGGAAGACAACTTCATACGTCAGGACGTACGTGCTTGCGGTGTTGGTGTGCGACGAGGTATTGACGGACCAGTGGTTTCAGCCTCCCACTACACAGCCTGCTCCCGTGAACCTTGCGAGTCATCCACAGAACGGTACAGGTAAGGTGTATCCTTGGCACCTTTATCACCATCTCATGCTCGAGCACCCTCCCCAGCCTCGAACGTAGCGCAGGACACGAACGTTCCACCCGCCGCCCAGTAAGATAATTCCTTGCTTCGCGTATCGCTAATCTGTTCATCCTCTTTCGTATTAGACCTGGTCAGCAGAAGCGCAAAGGCCGTGATAACTCGGACAGCGAGGGCAATACTACCGGTGACGACTCTCCCGCGCGCAAGCGAACGAAACCCGTACCCGCAGAGGAGCCAACGGCCAACGAAAGTGACCCTGCCCGCTTGTCTCCTTCCGGTGTGGTTATTTTTCCCTCCAGATAGTTGAAGGGCACTCAATCTCTGGTCTGATCAAGCTACCATCTCCGACGACGGATCTGCCCCGCGCAGAAAGTCCCCATTCGCCCCTATTCCTAATACAACTACCGCCCCCAAACACGCGACCATGGATAGTGGATCCTCGCAACGCACGGCTACTGGTTCTACTTCCGCTTCTGGACCTCCGGCGGCTGGTAACGGACAGTCCCCTCAGAACAACGCACCTCCAGACGGCAACGGACGTAGCCCCAGTACGATACAGCTTGACCTTAATCCGCTGGTAACGTGACAGTGAATGCGCTGTGTAGTTCCTGTCGCTGACATCATCGCAGGTCAATGCCATGCGTGCTGAGTTCGGTAGTATGCACACAGAGCTCACCACACTTGGTCATGCTATGGTAGGTATCGGAAACACCATGAAAGTGATGGCGGACCAGCAGGCATCTGTGCTGCGAGACATGAAGACGGTCCAAGAGAAGCAAGCTGATGCGCTCGCGGCAATGGCCGGTTCGCGAAAGGCAGCGCCGAGCACGTCTCGTCCAGGTCGACGCACCAATGCGGAAGATGAGATGGACATCGACGACGGCGAGTTGGCTGACGACGAGGAAGCGGCGATCCCGATACCGTCGAGGAAGGGCAAGAAGCCGAAGCTACAGGGTCCTCCTGTTGAGCAAGATCCGCAGCGAAAGAAGTTTCTGGTACGCTCCAATTATGAGGGCGTGTATGGGATCTGACACTCGTCGCAGAAGGCGGTGCGTACACTCGCCAAGACGCTGATGAAGGGCACCGGTGAGGATGACTCCGACTCGACGCGGCTCCCCACCAAGGAGGAGCTTCGCGACTTCAACCCTTCGTTCGGTAGATGCTGCACAGCGGACAACTTTCGGCCGGACCTTGTGGGCATGCCACATACGCCCTGGAACCTCTCCGTCGCCGAAGTCTTCGCAGAAGAGTTCATCAAGCAGAAGGTGCATCCGTGCCGCGATGAGGTGGCGATTAAGAAGAACTTCTTGCGGCACCTCGGATATCTACGTT
>NW_007360325.1:2300184-2306655 GCF_000271585.1 Trametes versicolor FP-101664 SS1
CCTCGGCGGCGGCTGGTGGGAGTATACTGTGGCCAGGCGGGCCACGCACCGATTCCCGCAATCTACGCGACTGTCACTACAAGGCGTCGTCCTCGGGTGTGCACGGTATCCAGGTGGTGAGTGCGCTTGCTCGTAATCTGTCTCGAATCCGCTGACGAGGTGATGCGTACGGCAGGTATCGCCGAGCCCAGCACTCAACAGCGCGTAGTGCAGAACGCGGCCCCGGAGGCGTCGTGCGCGGCTAGCGGCGACTGCGCCTGCGACTCGACCCATCGGAATGCCTCTCCGTGCGACCCAGCTCCCCTAGCGCAGCATCTGCTGCCTCGGGTGTAGACGTCGTGGAGATGGCTGAGAGGGTCGTCGTACGACGTATATCTGCATGCGCGACGACGGGGCCAGACGGTCCTTCGCCGATTTTGCGCGGATGGGCCGTCTCCTGGCCAAGCTACGATCTCGCGTCCGCAAGATCCACCGCGCTTGAAATCCGGTATGTTGAATCAATTGGCATCGCGGATTGGACCTCGAATGGGTGGGGAGGGCGCACCGGAGAGCATACGCTGACCTTAGTGTCCTCCCTCACGCTGTTACAGCTAGTGCTGCCGCTTCCAAAAAGCATATATCTTCACCTCCTTTGCCAACGGCTTGCAGCATTGGTTATACACGAATTCTCACGTCTCGCTTCAAGCGCTCTGGAGCCCAATGTCAGGACAAGACATTGCAGAGTCCGCAATGTACGTGTTCTCGGCATTGTGTATGCCCTTTCCCCGCGCGGCCTCTGTATAGTGCTCACAACGTGGTATATCCGGGTACTCCATAGTGTCACATGCGCGTTCTTTTCCAGGCTCTCCCCAAGGCGACAAAGGAGAGGTGCGTAACTCGTAGACCTCGAACCTAACGTGGGACCTGAGCCCCCAGGACGCGGGTTTCGCCCTGCCTATGCTCGCTGTGGGATAGACCCGATAGACATGTTTCGTAATCGCCCCGGGTACGGCGCGGATGCGAGCGGGGGAGTGCACCACCTCACCCGAGCGAGCGACAGGTGCGGGAATGATCATTGGGATCCATCATGGTCACAAACTCCAGCGCTTAGTTGGGGGCTCAGCTAGTGCTTTACGTGCACTGGCCGGGATATTCTATGTAAGGTTGGACAGCAGCCCTAGTACGCGAGGTATGAGCCGTCAGTCTATACGGAACTTCGCGGTGGTAAGGATCCGTCGAATCGATCATATATGTAGGAGCAGCAAGAGGACCGGGATAAACCGTGCATGGGATCGCCACAATTGATCTTAAATGTTTGAAGGTTAAACGCGCCTTCTCGATCTTCTCCGATCTTCTCCGATCTCCATGCGACTATCACGTGACTCTTGCTCGCGTGCGCAGCCGGGTGATGCCGCGTCTATTTGTCTTCTTTCACTCACCGAAGGAGTTGTGCAGCTTATCACCTCCACGTCGCCCTGTCACATCGACGGACTGCTAGAGACGCATTGTTTGAACTTTCGCAAAGGACGAAGGTACAATAATCATTGTTTTTTTTGGAATAAGAGGGCGACAACCGCCTCGCCGATTCCACAGTTGTCGTCACACCCACTTCCCCGCCCTCCCGCAATGATACGACCCACCTCCCCCATTACCATCCACATTGACTACAAGCCGTACAAGGCGGTCGACCTGCCCACGGACGACGACATACCGCTCACCGCGAACTCTATCATCTTACGGCATCGTCACGTTCGGCAACAGCATGGCGCGGCATCGATGTAAGTTACTCCCCTGATGAACGTGATTAGGGGGGCTGACATGACCTCATAGTCCACAGACGACTCAAGGGCCGCCAGGACGGCCGACGAAGGGTGTTATGGTAAACTATGGTGGTCCTTTGGTAAGTCTTCCGGAGGAGATCCCCCTAGTATTGAGTTAACGTCGAATGCCATCTAGGCGCTCGATGCCGCCCCTCGCCCGGAGGCCAGCGTTACCTCACAGGCCTTAACCACTGTGCAGGACAAGTGCGTCGCATCTCTACTTTTCAATCCACGTGTGGGATCCCGTTTTGGCCTGCTGCTCATTTGCGCCACTCCAGGCTCCCCCCATCGGACATTGCAGCACTCGCACCTGGACCCTCCAACGTCGCTTCTGTCAATGTCCCACAAGCTCGTATCAGCACGACTACGCCTGGACGCGGCCGCCAATTGATAATACACCAAGTTCGTGCGATTCCGATCTCCGGAAGCCCCGATCTGCATGGCGCGCACGTCGCGGCGGCTTCTCAGTCCGCTATGGGTCCTCCACCTGCCGTGGCTTCTCAACCCGCCATGGGTCCTCAACCCGCCGCAGCTTCTCAACCCGCCGCTCCGGCACCTCAACCTGCTGCTTCGACGTTTGGGACCCTCGTTGACGCCTGTCAACCTGTGTCTGCACAGACGGGCAATCCTCTTCCCGCCCAAAGGTTCGTTTCTCGACTACTTCGTGAATGCCTTCACAATGCTAATTGGGCTATCATTTCAGTGTTGACAAGACAATCAAAGTCATTCGAAGGTCTCACGCGATCCGCGCAAAGCGGGAGCAGACCGTCTGGTTTGAGTCGCTGAGCAAGAACTTCCTCACGGAGCCACTACTGGTTCCCTTGGCGCATTTCGGTGACTTGTATGTGCATTCCACACTGGATGCCAAACAAATCTGGCTGCGGAGCGCAGAGCAACAGTGGACGAAGATCGACACATACCATCCCCACCCGTGGCTGCCCGGCTATCAGCTTCATTTCATTGCGAATGGAGAGCCCCGGTGGGTTACGCAAGACTCTCTGCGCACTTATCAAACCCGCTTGGCGAAGCGTAAGCGCGAGAACGATGCGTTGATGTCTAAGGAGGAGCGTCTTACCGAGGCTCAGCGGGACAGGCGGTGAGTCGCTAATGTGAGGAGCGTGACTGAACTCTCATCTTTATGCGACCTTAGCGCGCTCTAGCTGGGGATTGCAATATTGAGGCCTGAGGCTGCGCACGCTGCTTCGGACATCTGCATACCTTCCTTCCTGGTATATCGTATACGCGCACGATTTGTATCCTATGTATACAGCACGCTGTTCAATAAGTGATTGTGGCCATATTGGCTTGAGTGTGATCTCAGGTGAGCCCACACGATGATGTATTGCGAAGGAGAAGGAAGCGTAATAGTCCTCCGTCGGGGCCGCCGAACTCCGAACCCGGGAGTCAGCCCCCAGCGTTATCACTGTCCTGCGAGAGATCACACTTTACTATATGCCTCGTTAGTTTACGCCTGTTCCTGGTGTCGCGCCCGACGACGTGCACTCGACTCGTTCCGTACTGTCCCGCTCGGCCGCCGTTCCTGCCCTCGCGTGGCCGCCACTATCTATTCCTTTATATACGTACATCGGACTCATTTTGTATCTCGCCAAATCAACGCCAGTCTCGGGCCCCTGTGGCCCTCACTCTGTCTTCGCCCCCAGGCTCTTGCCCGCCTCAGCTCGAGTCCCGTCCTCGGCTGCCCTTCGTCCTCTCTCGCGACCTCGCAGTAACGTTCCCGTTACAATTCTATGACCTTCGCCTACCATAGCAGTTGCATACGGACACTCCGCGTGCACAATATGTGTAGTATACTTCATTGTATTTTGCAAACTTTCCACTCTGCGTACTACTGCGAGCTACAGCTGATCGCGCGATATTAGAGAACGGTAGTCTGGCGCCCGGAAAGGATGGATGCTACAGTGCATTACGGGCGTCTAACTTTGCGCCAGAGCCCACTCTCGCGCCCATCTTGTGATATAGCGAAGTCGCCGTTTTGCTGATGTCAGTCTTGCTCTTTCTCTCGAGCGTGCGTACTGAGGACCTACAGGTAATCAAGCCGACGCACACGCTCTCGCTCATAAGTACCGCGCACGACTCGGACCCCGCGCGCGGGCCGCGCTTGCTGGGCGAGCTCGCTGACGGACGTTTGGCACGGTGGGCTGCAGCCTACTATATATATATATGGCTTATATTCTACAGGATGCTACATACGTCTATCTAGTGCGACGGGCACCTGTATCGCCCTTGTCGCGCCACGTACGCCGTCAGCCGCCAGCGTTCTGGGGGGACCTGTAAGACGTCCGGCACACGCGACGGGCGCCTGCCTCTCTCTGTCTCCTTCGTAGCGCTCTACAACACGGTGCGCCATCGCACCGACCGTTTTGCTGATGACTGCGCATCTATATTCCTACGCTCTATGACGCCATATATGCACGCCGCGCACACTGGCACGCGCCCGCGCCGTTGACAACTGGAAACCCTGCTCGTCCCGTCCCGGTGTACAATGCTCAATGATGATTTTGTTTTACTTGAGTACGCGCATAAGAATGAAAAGCCAAGTCCACCTCCAATCCACAGTATGGTTACTGCTCAACGACATCGAGCTCTCAGTAGCTATTCGCCTCTACGTGTTGACCGAAGCATTCGCGCTCGCCCCTCCCTCCGCCTCGTCAACCTAATCTCTGGCTAGGTTGGTCATCCTCACCGCCGCGGTGGAAGGCCCAGCCGCATTGTACAGTCTGGCTGCGTTCGGGGGTCCGGCCGCGTTAGAGGGCCCGGCCGTGTTGGACGGTCCGGCCGAGTTAGGAGAGCCTGCAGCTGCCGCCAAAAGCTGCCGCTCTGCACGGCGGTACTCGCTGAGAAGGCTTATGGTGTCGGTGTTCTGAGGAGGGAATCAGCTTCGACGTCCGTATGTTGAAACGCAGGCTTGCCTCTATGCCTATTGCATCGATGTCGTTGATGAGTTGTTTGACCTACCAAGCCTTGTCAGTGTATGCGCCTTTCTCGGTATACGGTAAGACTATTGTACCGCGTCCGGGAGCGAGTTCACGGGCCGCTCATTGTACTGAGGGCGCTGCTCGCAGATGATACCCTTGATGCTCGAGACAGCCTCAGTCAAAACGGCGCACTGCCTTGCCAACTATACCGTATTGAGATAGACGAGCTGCACAGACATATTTAGACGCACCTCTGCAATAGTGAGCCTCCGGAGTCGTGGGTCGTCCGGCGAGTATAGCGTGACGATCCCAAAGCTGCGATAGCTTTGAGGGGGGCGTCAGTATCGTATCATGGTGGTCGAGATTTAGACGTACTACACGTTCCCCGATATGGTGAATCTCACCAGCGCACTGCCGTCTTGGGGGTCGTTGCCAAGGACAATTCTGCCAGAGCGACGCTACAATAGATTGATGAGATTCACATGCATCATGTTACAGCGGGTGCGAGAGACAGACCTCGTGAAGCAGCGCCTTATTAATATATTGCTCCGCCCGTGGCCCCAATGTCAGTCCATCTGTCTCGATGGAACTTTTGACTGCGATGTTTAAGTTTACAAGCACTCGCCAGGTAGGAATAAGCAACCACGAGAATGCCTACCAAGTTCTTTGAGCTCAACCAGCGTGACGAAGGGGCGCTCGTCTCTCGAAATAATGCAAAGAATGTCCTCAACACCTGGTTGGAAAAGCCGGACGCAGCGCAAGGGTAAGTACTTCGCACTAAGACAACACAGAACCAGGACGTACGTGTTTGATAAGTGCGAAGAGGCATTAGAGCGCGTAGGGTCGGTTTGATTGTTTGTCCTATGGAATAGGTTGCGGAGGGAGGATAGAGTTGAATGAGCAGTGGGCTCTTTAACCTCTCCCATGTGGGAGAGCGTGCCACAGCACCACGCCACTGGTAGAACAAAGGCAGCGGTACGAGTGAGCCCTGCAGCTGGCGCCGGACGGTGACAAGAAATTACGCAGTTCATGAAGCATGAGAAATCAATTTCGGAGTAAACTACCTTCTCACGGCGCCGCTAGTGAACACGAAGTGGTATGAAGGACGCTGCTAAGGTCACAGCTCGCTGCCTCCGGATACGTGATATGATGTCACAAGATGTGACCGGATGCCTACCATGGGACGAGGAAAGCGATTTCATGAACTGCCGGAGAGGGGACTCTCGAGTACGTGCAACCTTCATAAGGTTAGTTGACGCGATTGTTCGGGATCGTGCTCCATACTCGTGTTCAGGACAAAGGACTGCGCCCTCGGCTCTGGAGTAACGGGTCGGCAGCCCCGGACTGCCAGCCGGCTCCGACTCGATATCAATGTCGCGTGTTCACCACCGCAAGTCCTGGTGTGGGCGTGGTCAAGCAACGTGCTGTCTAGGCTACGCTTGCGTCATCCGTATGGAACGTGCCGTTTGCGAGGGAATCCGGGTGACCTCGCCCTCTATCTTCCTGCCACCTCCGCCGACGCCAATCTCTCCGTCGTCTCTCATCTTGCGCCGCTCCCCCACCACATCCTCCCCGTCCTCAAGATATATTCATTGCAGCGGTATCTTTCTGAAATTGAAATAATGGGCGTCATGATGAGTCTTCGCAACGCCGGTAAACCGGCCTCTCCCACCTTTGTCCCAGCCACCCATGTTCCAGCAACATCGACCCCTCTCGCGCTCGCGCTCGCGCATGAA
>NW_007360325.1:2313694-2320269 GCF_000271585.1 Trametes versicolor FP-101664 SS1
ACTCTGCGGTACGCGCGGAGCGGGGAATTGACGACTCAAGATCGCTTGCTCCTGCGCTTTATCTCGCGCGACCCACGAACAGTCATCAGCGC
The DNA here is from genome assembly GCF_000271585.1 of Trametes versicolor FP-101664 SS1. Lineage (NCBI taxonomy): Eukaryota > Fungi > Basidiomycota > Agaricomycetes > Polyporales > Polyporaceae > Trametes > Trametes versicolor. Next base: position 2,313,787 of record NW_007360325.1, read on the forward strand.
CTTCGACCTCGATCCCTCCGTTGACGCCTTCATCTGCTGTCCGACGTGCTTCTGTTTGTACCCAGATCCCTCCACAACTCCTCGCCTCTGCACATACCGATCGACGGCTACCAGTAACGCATGCAACGCTAAGCTCTGGCGTTCCCGGGTCGTATCGGGAAAGGCTGCTCCCTTTCCGGTGCGGAAGTACCTTCATCAGTCCATGAAACACTGGCTTGGACGGATGCTATCGCGCCCCGATATCGAGGAGTGGCTCGAAACGCCGCACCCCGACCTCCCATCGGGCTCGATGAAGGACATATTTGACGGTATGGTCCTTCGTAGGTTTCTGGGACCGGACGGCCTTCGCTTCCTCGATGCGCCGCTGGGCGAGCTTCGGCTAGTCTTCAGCCTCTCCGCGGATGACTTCTAAGGCGTGCGCGGTCACGGTTGCTGCCGAGCGGCGTTGCATTTCCGTTATACAGCTTATATATCCCCTCCAGAGCATGGGACGTCAAGCTGGGTTATGCAATGTTTCATTCCTGCTGTTGGAGACACAGTGGGTGGAGAACGCGGACGAAAAGCTGTCTCGGATGGCTGAGCCCTGGTACTGCTGTTAGCGTCGAGGAACGTGGCGGAATTGGAGTGAGGCGCGCGTCCGATGCTTCTAACTTGTTTCTGTTCCCGGCCACCACGTCTAGCGGCTTCTACGATGTATCTCGGCCTGACTCAGCGACTCTCAACAGAACAACGCAGCGTAACTCCCTGCATACGAAGACCCCTGCGTACGAAGGCTCCTGCGTATCATCACATCAGGCACAGCGACGCTGGTGGGACAGCCCGTGGCAGAAGTCACGCGCAATCTGCGAGGACGTGCACGGCATCGCCTTCAAGTTCAAATGTGCACCGAGCCAGGCGGTGAGTACTTGTGTACTCTCACTTGCATCCTAGCTGACACTCGCTAGCGAGACAATGCGCGCACACACCGGGCGAGGGGAAATTACTACCTTAGTTCCACAGCTAGTCTGTCATAGCCGCTGAACCGAACATTTATTATAGCAACTCATCTTCTTCGGTCGCATTCTTCTTGTACACATAGTCAACGGTCGAGGCACGGTTGTCGGATCTGTCAAGCATACCTACGGTAATGGACACATCAACGAAGGAGCATGCAATATGAGTGAGAGAGCAGAAGGTGTTCATAGCGACCTGGAAGGCCTGGGCTGGAGTCGCCTCTAGAGTCGCGTACTTGCCCTTACTCGTGGCCACCTCGAGCTCATGTGAGAAGTACATGTTGGATGCAGAGATGCTTAACAGGGAATACGCTATCAGCGGGGTCTCTATAACCGCAAGTCACCGAGATCGCGCACCTTTCATTGATCTTGGCGGAGGTAGACCTGCGGCGCTCGATAGGAGGTACAGTGCTCCGTTATCATCCGTGAACTCTGCAAGGGTCTTCAACAGTACTGCTTTGACCGTAGGGCTGCTTCCGTTGAATAACAAAGCCAAGCCTGGAAGGTTTGGCTCAGCATAGTTGATATTGAGCGCAAGCTCCGTCCCGGCCGAGGATTGGACGAGAAACCCGTCGAAGCCATTGGGGGACGTCGGCATGGCTGATCGCCGAGTGACGAGCACCGGTTACCACGCAGACTAGTACGAGTGTTGAGAGAGGCAAGCCGCAGAAGTAGTATATGAAACTCGTCTTTATCTTGGCTGGTGAACGGAATAGCGACGAAGATAAATGTGATGTGTGTTTTCAGAGCTATAAAACAAACTGCAGAAATAACAAACAGCGACGAAAGCAAAAGCGCCACGAGCAGCAAGCACATACGCAAGCACATACGACAAACGAACCAACCTCCCCAACCTGACAACGCGACAGCTGCAGGTGTCGTGCTCCCCGTACGTAGACACGAAGCCCCTCTAACAAGCCTTTTGAGGACCGATCAACTATTACGGCACGTGAACGGTTATAGATACCTACCACGGCGTGCGAAGGGGCAGAACGATCTTGCGCAGATCGGGGTCGAGGAGGCCCATCAGCATGAGCTCTAAGTTCACGATATGCTGTCCATTGAAGACGGTCGATTGGCTTTGCAGCTTGATCAACTCGAACAGAGACTTGTTCTCGACGACCTTCTGCGTGAACGCCTTTCGGGTTTCCTCGAGTTCTATTTCAAGGTCACGTATACCTGGATTGTATATGTTCATGTCCCCATAAGTAGAACGAAGTTAGATTGGCATTCTTACGGGCCACCGCCTCCTCATACGTTGCCGGATCGTGCCGCTCCACGGACCTGGTACTAGGGACCAGCGGACTAATCGAATCATGTCTGGTGGCTGTAAGAGCATCTTCTTTAAAAAGAGCGTCTGAACGTGGATTCAAGGGAACAATAACTCACCTTTATCGTCCATGGTCACTGAATTCGGAGGAAGCGCGTCGACCTTGGAGTGATAGTGTGTGGAGAGGGGGACTGCGGCATCGAGCGAGGGCGTGTAGCAACGTGTTTGGCGTCGCGGCGCGTGCGTTATTTGGTCGGGCGGCGTGGGATCAAAGTTGCGGCAAGTAGCAGCTTCCTCGTCTTACAGTACTGAACTTGCTATAGACTGGCATAGCTGCCATTTTGAAGGTGCTCATGCTGCCGCCCAGTAGCACTCACCAGTTCGTACCATCACGGGGCAACGTCAGCGCATTCAACAGTTGTTGTGACCACCACTGATGGATACGCACAATGCAAAGTCGGCTCTCCACGCCGCAACACTTGAACATCGCGCAGTCCGTCTGTGATTCGAGCGCGCAAACGACGTTTGTGCAAAGTCATATGCGTCGCCACGCGTTACTTTGCGGGTTCCAGCGTCATACACAATGCTCTAATTCTTTGTACCAGGGCGAGTCAAGGGCCATAACCGTTGTTTGTGTTTTCGGTGCCAGGATGAGTAGTTTGGAACTATTTAGATCGCGCAGGTATGGAGTCATCGCCGCATCCAAAGTTGCAACCTTCCACCTCTTATCCCAACCAGAAATGGACACACACCGAAGAGCCGTTCGCAAGACCACTGTGAGTGTGTTGCCTCCTCCTTCAGAGTACTATCCTGACAACATTCCAACAGCTCTATGCCTCGCGGTTGGCCACACTCCGAGTGACCGGTGTAGACCGCCACTTCGCCTTGCTCACTCGTCTCTCCCCGAGCAACATGAGTGGTGATGAGACCGAGGCGGCCGAGGCCACTCGCAGAACATACCGCATTATCAAGGCTCGGTGGCAGAGCGCGGCGTTGAGGACTTTCCTGCGCGCTCTCGACGCCAAGCGCCGTGACCTCTGGGAGAACCCGCCTCAGCCGCGCCTTTGGTGGAATGCGCCCCGCATCCGCGTCGAGAGTGCGAACTCTGAGGAGGATGGTCGTGCTCCCATTGGCCTGTGGCGCAATTGTTACGACGAAGAGTGGCTGCAAGCTCTCAAACCGGAGCAGCGCGAGGCCCTCGAGGTTGTCGACGAGGACTACAATTTTGACTGGACGGTGCAGGATGCCGCGGACGAGGCGTAGGAGTGATGGCGGATGCATGTAGCTGTACCGCCTGGGCGCTCCGACGAGGAAGGCGGGAGATTATCTTGGGGCGGTTGGACGTGTGAGTGTCGAGGTATCGGTTTTCTGTACATGTAGATCCAGCGTTGGTTGAATGACGACCGTTTGGGAAGCATCTCTGTTGGACGCTTGCTGAATTCCTGTTCTCAGCACAAAGTAAGTACGCCTTGTAGTACGAAAGCATGGATGTGTTTCACTAGATCACAATACCGCCTCGGAGGAGCGTGTGAGTGCTACTAGCTAGGGATGATGTCCTTAGGTCGTGAAACCGGCGGCACGCGGTCCCGCGCTGGTCCGCGCCGCATCTCAGTGTCGCTGAGCGGTCGAGTGCGCAGGGGTATCGTATATGTATCAACTTGGCATGTACTGCTTCATCGGTATGCTGCCACGCAGGCGCTGCTGGCCAGCAGTCATGTTTGTATAGTGCAGAGCGACAGGGTGCGAAGGCGTGAGCGTGTTGTAGCGCGATTGCTAGTTGGCCTCATAGATGGCATCTTGGCACGCCCCACCCCAAGCCACCGCCGGGACCAGGACCGACGTTTCTGGGTCGCGTGGCGAGCAGGCGCACATGAGGGCGAGTCTGAGCGACGTGGTGTGACGCGGTTGCCATGCAGCCTCGCAGACGGCATATTGGGCAGACCAAGTTGCTTGCGCCAGTCCTCTGCCGCCTTCAAGCATAACACCGACTATGACATCAATGCGCAAATCTCCAATATACATTCACATAGACACAGACAGTAACACACGACTTGAATCGTACACACAAACCAGGGGAGTTGACGTAACACCCCCAACAACATTGCCACCACCACTGCCGAGAATACCCTTACGCGTGGTACCTATTACGACATGTGGACATCAAAATACGTCGTAGGATGTATCTAGAAGATACTTACCGGTGACGTGAGCAACTCAATTTACGAACGCGAAAGTGCACGAGAGAAGGAACGGCTCCTCGATGGCATCGTCGACCGTGGAGTTCGTGCTACCGGCTGACGGAGTATCGGGTGTGTCAACTGGAGAGCCGCTCGTGTTCACGCCCTCGCAGATATCGGCGAGCTTGATCGGGGGCTCCTCCGAAACGTCCAAGAGGGTAACGTCTGCGGTTATGCCCACGTTCGCCGTACTGGCAGTTGCGGGCTTGGTGTCGTGCTCGAGCTCAGCGGGGTCAGGGAAAGGGGCTTCGGCTTCCGGAGAAGGTGAGAGGGGCGAGCAGTGAGCTTTGTAGAGGGCTTCCATCTTCACCTCGTAGGCCTCCTTGACGGCCGCGGCGTGAACTTTAGCCTCGACCAAGAGACGCACCATTTCGAAGAATTCCGCGGATTTGGCGAAGGCGAATACAATCGTCGGGGGGGCTTCATACCAGAAGAACTTCAAGGACACAGTCATGTCGGCTTCGACGCAGGTGAAGTATACGGTCTGGTCGAGAGGCCCAGACAGGATGCGGGCGTAGCAGCCGGTAGCGACGTCAAGCTGCGATGCAGGGTTGCATAGAACTATGGAGTCTGACGCGGTATCACAATCAGAGCGAGAAGAATGAACAGGATCGCGTAAACTCACAGGTCGCGGACTCCAATTTGCCTATGACAAGGCGTGCGGGGACAAATAGTAACGGGATCTGATCCGGGTTGTGGATGCTCTTGATGGCGTACCGAACATCGTCTGTGGACAGCACGACGCTAGGGCACTGCCTGGTAGAATATGTAAGCTGTTGCAACGAGCAATGGTACTGGTGTCCGAGTCGGAAGTACATGAACGTACTTAGAGCTCTGCATAGCGGCGACGTGTTTTATGGTGAAGTTTGAGGAGATCTTGGGATATCGGGTTGGTGAATGCGAGACGTGAGGCGCGATATGATATAGCGCGACGGGTTTGAGCCACTCGGCGTGCGACAGACAAAGGCCTTTGGACAGGTCATGCGGAGTGTGGTTAATGTGCAGTATTACACGTGTAAAGCACATGTTCTGTCAATAAGAAGCAGTCAGGCCTTGATGTTCACTCCAGCTACCAGAGGTATAAAATGGAAAATGAACACAGTACTTGCGTTCGGTGGCGTACCGGAGAGCGGGGCGGACATGCCAAGATCGGAAGATAAGACCCCAGTATATACCCCAAGAGCTTGAAAGTAAACCATGAAGTTCGAGAGAGCGAACGTACGTCATCATGAGATGATCGATATCGACGTGAGTATCGGCCGCGATGAGGTCAGTGACTGCGGGGATATGGGCTCCCGAGCACCCAGGATTACCTCCCCCCTTGAAGCTTGAAGCTTGAGGCTCTGTCGACAGCGTGACTCGTGATAATTAATCCAACTCAGCAATCGCAATCAGCTATACTAGGACTACTGGGCCGGGAGCAACTGTGGCGGACGCAGACTCGTTGCCTGGAACCTACGCTTGACGGCGAGGTGCACGAGACGCCACATTGATTGAGAGCGGGAGAGGCCGCGCTGTCTGCGCGCCAAGAGAGGCAAGGGAGAGACGGTGAGAGGCTGAGGAGACTGCGGGCGACGGCGACGGGCGAGTGGCCGACTGCGGCCCCGAACGTAGTTGCCAAAAGGGGACAAGCGCGAATCTGGCGCCGGGGAACGTGGCCGACTCGGAGCTCGGCGCGCGGCTGATTCACGCGTCCCCCACTCTCTGCTTCCGCCCACCAAGTCTGCTTCCGCTTCTGCGGCGTATCCCCGCCTAACTCGGCGACTGGGGCTGCTCGGGGGAGAACAATGCAGCGTACTTCCCACACACGACGACTGCCTGCGCATCATCGCATCCTCGGCGGCGCTGGTGGGATATCTGTGGCCAGGGCGGGCCACGCACCGATTCCCGCAATCTACGCGACTGTCACTACAAGGCGTCGTCCTCGGGTGTGCACGGTATTCCAGGTGGTGAGTGCGCTTGCTCGTAATCCTGTCTCGAATCC
>NW_007360325.1:2322086-2328979 GCF_000271585.1 Trametes versicolor FP-101664 SS1
GACCACTTCGCCTCCTGAATCCCCCCATGGCTGCGTTCTTCAAGCCTCCTAACAACGCCCCGGTCGGCATGGCGCTGGCAGTCTTGACTGTCACCCAGACGTCGGCGCTCGTCCATTCGCTCTGTGATAGTCTAGACAAAGAGATCTTCGAGTACGCACACGTATCCCTCTGCTTGCGATCTATGTACTCACTTCGTCGGTGTCTTCACGCAGCCTTGGAGATACCCTGGGGCTCCCGCCGGACTCCGCGACCTGGCTTGCGGTTCTCTCCGCCCGTCAAGCGTGCCGCGAGCGCATCTTTGAGCACCGTGTCCTACCCGAGCTTGTCATACACCGGGAAGCGCTCCGTACCATCTATCCACTAGAGGAGGGCGAGACGGCCGATCTGCTCGAGGGGCTGTCTTCTGCTTTCGCTAATGTTCGCCAGCACTTCGAGGAGTTGGAAAACGTGTGGCATACGGTACGTGTTCGTCGCCTGGCGTCCCTGGACTTTGTCTAACTTCGTACATCCTCCAGCTCATGTCTCTCGCCGACGGCTATATGCTGCAGATGGACGCTGCCGATTGCGACAAACTTCAGGCTGCGCACCCCTCGCTTCAGCGAACGTTTGACCAGATATATCAGGACATCGCTGCGTTGACTCAGGATATGTGCCAGTGGGACGATTGTTTCCGAACAGTCATGACAGAGGTCAACCAATTGTCTATTCCTTCGTGTAGCCTCGCTGACCGTCGTCATAGACGGGCTTCGCTGCATGCGCGGACCGTCTCGACGCCAGGCCCTTCAGGGACCCTGCTGTTTTCGCACGCAAGCTCGCGCCGCTGTTTGAACTCCTCGAGAATTACCTGGCCGCGCGCCTTGGAGTTCGTGAGGATTGCGACCAGCTGTGCGGGGTGCTTGTCGAGAAGTGGCTATCCTGCGCAGGTGGTCAGATCCCCGGACACGAGGTTTGCGCCGAACTACGCAAGTACGAGGAGTTCCGCCAAATCATTTTTGACCAGAGCATCGCTCAAGCCGAGGCTATCGGCACAATCAAGGTGAGCCGTCTTTGAGACCGTTACACCTCGCCGGCCTGCTCGCCCTCTGACGTGTGCGTGACACCTCTGCAGAGGCTCGTCGACAATGCAGTCGAATACTACTCCACACTCACCAGTGTCTCTTCCGCGGTTATGCCCGTGGAGAAGTTTCACGCATCGTTTCTCCGCTATGACGAAATGCGGGTTGCTTGCGAGCGTCTTGTCAAAGTATGTCGCCCCTACCGAATCCTCTACGACACGTCTTAATTGCTACATTGCCCTCATTGTAGCGCTGCACGACGGCTAAGAAGGCTATGGCCGAGTACGTGGTAGAGCTGGAAAAGGTCAGGGATTGGATGTAAAGGTATGGGCTCTAAATAGTCGCGCGTCCTAGCGCCGTCCGCTCCAATATGAGTTCCGTGGTGTATGACTAGTTTGTTCGCTGCTGTGCAGTTTCGAGACCCCTTCCTACGGTAGCAGCTACAGATGGTGTTCGGCCGCCGCGATGTCACCGCAATGGACTATTATGTATCTACGCTTTTTCTTAACGTTCGTTGTTATGGTCAAGCGGTACTCAAGCTCGCCGCCACGCGTTTCGTAGGAGGCGCAGCACCTTTTTGTGTTCGATATATTCATGCCTCTCTAGGATCTCCCGTACTTAGCCGTTGGATGTGTTGCTATGGCCACAACCAGGCCTGCATTAATTGTACATAGAACTGGATAGCACGAATATCAATGAGAACATGTCTGATCACCACGTCTGGTACCAGTCGACCCTGGGTGATTCCACTGGATAGGCGCCCATAGCACGATATAAGCGCTAATGACAAGGCGCGAGTCAGTCTTTCTCTTAGTGTCAAGCTGCTACGTAGTACGTACACCGTTCCACGACTTACCGCTCGCACACGACTTGCCCGAGCCCCATGCCCCCCCCGACTGAGTCCCCTTCATCATGTACGGACTCTTCAGTGATCTATCCTTTCGTCGCTAACTCAGTGCGTCACAGTTTTGCAAACTCGCGCCTGTAAAACCTCTCGAGGGGGCAGGAGGGCGGCGCCTTTGCCGTCCAAATGTATCGAATGTCTAGGGCATATAAGTGGCCATGGTCCATGTCGTTTCAAAGGTGCCGTCAGCTATGCAATATTTTGTACTCCCGCTATACCACGGCAGCATACTCACTCTACATTCACAGACTTCCGACTAGTCGCACCTGGATCCAATAAGCCATCTTTTCAATCCTCTTTGCAGCCCGCGCCTCATACGTATGAAGCTGTATACAATGCTCTTCCTCCTAAAGCTTCCTTGATTGAGCTTCAGGTATGTATAATCCCTATCGTTGTCGTTGCGCTGTTACTAATCGCTCGAGCACAGCAAAATCTGGCGGTGCACGTTCTTCCCTTGGCGCAAAAATATATGGATCACGAACAACTACCGGGACTACTCCGTCGAGATGTAGAAAAGCATCGCGTGACATGCGGTTCGTCCGATGCGAAGACCCATTTGGAGACCGAACTGAACACCATACAGACGTCTGTATGACTTCTATCTTCACGCACTCATTCATGTGCTCTACCTGCGGATTCGAGGTTTGCACTGCATGCCACGCAGAGGAAGAGGACCAGTCCCGGGTTGATTGTCAACAAAGTCAAGACGAGAAGGTAGGAAGCTCGCATCGATCCACCGAAACCCTACTCAACGAATCGATGTTATAGCACGATTTCATCCCTGTCTCTCGATTCCTTTCCAACCAGGTCGGAGACACCTTGTTACAGCTTCAACAGGTCGCTTCGTCGAAGCATACAACAACCCAGAACGCACGTCCGCCTCGGGCCGGCCGGAAGCAGCAGAAGTTGGTGGATGGCCCTCTAGAAGGCCCTCGCACAGCTCCTTCGATGACCGTGAATCAAGAAGAAGCATTCCGATACTTCTGGGCGCAGCACTGTCCAGTTGTGGTGTATGACGTCCATGCGAAATTGCAGGGGCGCTGGACCCCGGATGCGTTCATCGAGTCTCACGGCAAAGACAATGTGTCGGTAATAGACTCGTCAATGCCGACCGCGACAATCATGTCGGTTGAAGAATTCTTCAAGTTGTTCACCTCAGATCTTCAAGAGCAGAAGCGCGTGGTCAAGATGAAGGTTCGTCTTGACGTTCTCACACGGGCATCTACTAACGTTATTCGTTCAGGACTGGCCCCCGTCGGCGGAATTCCGCGATCTTTTCCCTACTCAGTTCGATGCATTCATGGACGCTATTCCTATGTCTGCATATACGCGCCACGACGGCTACCTCAATCTTTCTAGCCATTGGCCTTTCGACCAACTATTACATCTACAGCTTTTCAAACCAGATTTAGGTACGCTTTTGTCAAACGCCGACTTCAATCGTAATGTGCTAAGCCTTCTTAGGTCCAAAAGCATATTTGGCTTCGCCTGACCATCTGGAAAGTGGTTCGACGCCTTTACACCTGGACGTCACGAGTGCGGTCAACCTTCTTGTGTACGTTCACGGTTCGCCGCCCGGGGTTCCAGGAGCCCTATGGCATATTTTTCCCGCCCACGTCACGCCGAAACTTCGATCATACCTTCGTGAGGTTACAGGGGACTCTAGTCCTCGCGACCCTATACACGCGCAAACCACCTACCTTACCCGGAGCATGAGGGACGACTTGATTGCACGTGGAATAGAGTTCTTCGAGATCTTCCAGAAGTTGGGCGATGCGGTTTTCATCCCCGCAGGCTGCGCTCATCAAGTAAGTCGTTTAACAATCTACTATATCACTATGCGTCATGGCTTGTACAGGTTAGCAATCTCCGCCCGTGCATCAAAATCGCATGCGATTTTGTGTGCGTGGAAGGAATTCCCGCCAGCCTCACGATCACCCAAGAATTCCGCGCTGAACCGCGGGAGGACATCTTGAATATGGAAGCCATGCTATGGCATGCCTGGCGCTCCGTTGACCTCCAATTGCGATATTCGGACAACTTGCCACGGCCCAACGCAGGTGCCATGCAATCTGTATGGCGGCGGAAACACGTTGCCAATCGCCGTGCTGAGGCTAGCGAAGCGCGCAAGCAAGGCCCCGCTGCGGAGGATCGCTCCCGCGATTACCGCTGTTTGATAGATCATTGCGCTCAGGCTGATCGTCATTTCGTCCTTGGTGGGATTTTTGACCATATGTGAGTACTCTCCGCACTTGTCGAACCCACACCTCAACTGTGAACGCAAGGTCCACCGTTCACCATATCAAGATCCCAAAGCAGCACCGGCTCACATACCAAGGGACAAGTCCGTCGCAATTTCATTCCAAAGTCATGGAGTTTGTATCGAACTCTATCACGCGTCGCGAGTAGGCATGCATAAGTCGGTGTGTACGCTCTATCGCATCCAGATAGTAGCTCACTCAGGTCTACAGGTCTTGTACAATTCAGGCAGTGACCTCGGTACATCACCGTCGTGTTGCTCTCACGAGATTCAACGTTGCGATTCGACTGCGTTTAGAGAGTTTCGTAGTCAGGTGATTGCAGGTATTTTGTTTATCCCTCGGACAACAGACGTGTACGCAGCGCTGACATATCCTGATCTGCAGCGAGGTTGTTCACGTGAGCGGTAGACGGTGTTAGTGTAGATGCGTTTCCGTGCACGGTGCAGCCCTTAACCTGGACACTAAATGTGATTGCCTTCGTGACCTCGGCTGCTGATGCCTCGACCGCGAGTACCTGTCTAGCATGTCATCCAGCAAAATACTGGCCGCGACCACTCGCCACGAACTCGCCACGGCGGTCCTGGACATACGTCTATCTAGTTGTATGCGCCCGCGTTTCACATCAATGATGATGTGTTCCAAGCTACAAGAAGAGCTGCGGTGCATCAAAATCTCTTACCCCTCAAAGACGAATCAATTCCCACAATTTGTGTGGCAGCATGTCTTGATATATCGCCCAGAGTAAGCGGATCTCAGTCAAATGTGCGAGTTTTGGTGAGTCCAGTTCTCTGCGTTTATGGCCGCACATGGTTTACCAGCTTGAGCGCAAACCGAAGGAAGGCCATTTCTCACAGATGAGACACCGCAATCACTCGTCGCAATAGTCTGGATACGAATAAGTACACGATCGAGCTGTCACGGAAACCACTTGTCACCTGCATGGCGGTTACCCCAACACCTTGCCAATCACCCCGCTGCTGGTTGCTTGATGCGACTGATGGGTCACCACTGCGGCGTGCGCAGGCTGTCTCTCATCTCGGAGCCCGGAGTGTGCGATATCCACGAAGGTATTTAAATCGCTTGGATGCTCAAGCAACAGCTACCTTCGAAGAAAACTCATCCCCTGTCCGTAAGCTTCCCCTCGAGCAAACATACCATGGAATCCACCTCCGCATTGGCTTCGCACGAAGATGATATCCCCTTTCCCCGCACCTCGCTGCGAACTTGCCACATTTTTAGGTCATCTGCCGCAATCGGATATGGGCCAGTAGCATCTTATCAAGCCTTCGCGCTGGAAAGAGAGGTGAACAAGGCGAAAACAAACTGCGACTAGTCTACTTACACTGTGACCTTCTTCTTAGACTACTGGGTACGGCTTATTCGTCCTCGCGGTCAGAGTGCTCGCATCCGAATACGGTGATTACTCCTGGACTGTTTAAACGTCCATGAATAGAAAAATATTGACGCGAGCACAGATCGGTCCCCGCCTGCAAGGTTCCTTTGGTTTATTCTAGAGACCATCCTCCAAAACCACAACGTACCTCTTGCGACGATAAGGCAGATGCAGTGGAATTTAATCCCCGGAGCCGGGTTGAACCTCAATCGGCCTTGCATGGCTGGCCGCTGCTTTCTTCCAACCACATTTCCAGTGGCGGTCAACTCTCCATCGCGGCGGGACGGCGACGGAGGCCGACGTGGATATCTCGACTATCTGGACCCTCGGCGGACGAACCCGGCCGACAAACGAGTCACTGGAACGTTGATTGAAATAATCGGCGATTCACCCATCGAAACGATGTTAGGTGGTAGCAGGCATGTTGTAAATGTGCGTGAGCGGATCATGCTTAAATGTCTGCGGACTGACCATCCTCCACACTTTTCGGCATTTCTATGGCACGTCTATAGGAGGGAATGAGGGAGTGTAGCCGTTGCAAGTGACCTCGGATGATATATATAATGTCTAGGCATGTATGTTTTGGAGAAGCCATACCATACGGCGACATCGCTGAGGTTCGGGGAATGAGCGTGAGACGCTGACTCGCCGCGGGGGGACTGCGCATGCGGCCCCGAACGTAGTTGCCAAAAGGGGACAAGCGCGAATCTGGCGCCGGGGAACGTGGCCGACTCGGAGCTCGGCGCGCGGCTGATTCACGCGTCCCCCACTCTCTGCTTCCGCCCACCAAGTCTGCTTCCGCTTCTGCGGCGTATCCCCGCCTAACTCGGCGACTGGGGCTGCTCGGGGGAGAACAATGCAGCGTACTTCCCACACACGACGACTGCCTGCGCATCATCGCATCCTCGGCGGCGCTGGTGGGATATCTGTGGCCAGGGCGGGCCACGCACCGATTCCCGCAATCTACGCGACTGTCACTACAAGGCGTCGTCCTCGGGTGTGCACGGTATCCAGGTGGTGAGTGCGCTTGCTCGTAATCTGTCTCGAATCCGCTGACGAGGTGATGCGTACGGCAGGTATCGCCGAGCCCAGCACTCAACAGCGCGTAGTGCAGAACGCGGCCCCGGAGGCGTCGTGCGCGGCTAGCGGCGACTGCGCCTGCGACTCGACCCATCGGAATGCCTCTCCGTGCGACCCAGCTCCCCTAGCGCAGCATCTGCTGCTCGGGTGTAGACGTCGTGGAGATGGCTGAGAGGGTCGTCGTACGACGTATATCTGC
>NW_007360325.1:2354732-2427181 GCF_000271585.1 Trametes versicolor FP-101664 SS1
ACACGGGAAAGACATAAATGATGTCATTACAATGTTTTCAGTCACGAACACAGGAAGACCATTGTAAAACCAATTTGAAAGTGTTCCCAGTGGTTTTGCGGTAAGCTTTTGAAAGACATTTTCGATGTATTCCCGGTGGCCGGTGTCAAAACACCAGGAAAACATCGTGAACAATGATAAATGGTATTCTGATGTCATGGCCATGGTCCACAACGGGACATCATATTACGATACAAAATTCTTTCTGCAATGTTTTCCGTGCAAAACATCCCACAAACAGTCAGAATGTCTTTTCGATGTTGGGACGCAAAACATAATCATGACCGTGTGAACACATACAGCAAGTTTGGCCAATGTCTCTAACATGATTACCGACCAAATAAGCTAAAATAACTTTTTCAGCTATTCTCTATGTTTCTCCAATGTTTTCGACCAAAACATCGAACTTTGCCCGCGGTGGGAGAACGCTGATCCGCCCCGCCTGCCCTGGAGCGGCAGATAACCGAGATCCGTACAGAGATACCTAGAGATATTCGCGTTTCCTGATGAACTCTCCGAGGAGTCTTTGAGTCGTTTGGTTTTGGATCTCGCCTGAGCTTACGATTGTCGCCTGAGGAAGGTCTAGTGTACGTGCCCCCCCTTGGAAGGCTGTATCTTCCCTCAGGCAAGCATTGATGATTGCAAGTCCATCGACCCAGCCCGCGGCGACTGTCCCGAGGTGCTAATGGGCATTTTGGAGGTGCACGAGTGCGGGGCGGTGGGTGAGGATACGAGAGAGGCAACGTCGCAGCGTGTGTCGACCCTCTTCGACGTAACTGACGTTCTCTCTATTGCACTCTCCCAAGAACGATTTTCCCGACCGAATGGCAATTGAAACTCTAGGATGCCTCGGCGAACTGTGCGTAGTGGACGGGGTAAAAAGGTAGCTTGCACAGCGACCATACATACGTACCGGGGTTCATGTCCGAACTTCGAGGGTAGGTATATTGAAACCGGATCTTGTGGGCTGTCCTCACCAACCAGGTTTTCTGTATGTGCTCTGCGGCACAGGTAAGTGGTACGGATCGCATTAAATCAGATCTACTGGAGGTACGCACAAACGATGGCGTTGATATACGGGTCCATGGAGGCAGCGATCAAAGTATATAGGCGAGGTTGATAGAATAGAAGGGAACTCTATTAGGCGATGGTCAGGTCGTATTGTAGAGGGCAGCGAAAAGTCAATCAGTTCTCCCGGAGGTTGGGGAGGAACAGTGGGGCGCCATTGATGATGGCCCCATCGTAATAGAACTCGTCTAGGTGGCTAGGAATCAGAACCGGTGTCAGCATAAACACCTGATAGCACGCGCAGTAGGACGCATACAACTTGTTCAGTGCATCGCGCAGAGTGTTAAACCGCGCATACACATCCTCTGCGGTTGTTTCGCAACAGTTGTACAACAAGTCAAGGTGATCCACGAGTCCCCTCTTCTCGTCCTCTGTCAGACGAAGGTCGAGACTTGAATAAATCGAAAATACTTCAGTACCCTTCATATGCATCAGCGAGCATAATGACAGACGCACTCAGCATGTATCGTGGTCACAATATCGAGCACGGTCACTCCAGTCCGTCTCTTGACAATCTCCCCGGCGAGTTCATGCCCACCCAACTCCCCGAGAAGGAGTTTGTTTATGGGAACATCGGTGGCGAAGCTCCGCTGTATGAGCAGGTGCCAGATCCTGTAGGAGGGCACTTCCGCCGTAGGATTCTTCCGCTTTAGTCAGCGGGCGAAGCTGCGCGTCTTCGCGCACGCTGTAGTATCCGCCCCAGGGCCGGTCACGGAATTTGATGCTGGAGAGGACGCGGTGCGGCGAAAGGTGCGGGGGGTTGTCCTCGCTCTCGCCGTCTGCCCGACGACCTTCGTTGTCGATGACCATGTGTGTACTTGGGGTATCGTCTTCAGAATCCGAGTCCGAGGCGGTGTACAAGTCGTCTTTCCAGTCGGAGAACACGGCGAGGGGCTTGAGCCAGCCCGCTACGTCTTCCATGCGCCGACCTATAGGAGCTGAGTACACATCTTGGGACAGGGACTGCGCAAGACTTACTGTTGTACTTGAGTAGCCCTTCCCCGCACCGCGGGTGTTTGCAGAAGCCCTCCTTCTCGACGAGCTCCAGAGCAATGCCGCGCCAGCAGTGTGGGTCCTCGAGGTCGTCCTTGTCCAGCGCGCCGATGCCACTATGCCAACACACGCGCCGCCAGAAGAACTCGTCGTTCTTCTCCGAGTCGTATATCGCGGCGATACGAGGGTGCGTCTTGTAAAAGCACACATGGGTGCGTATGTCGCCTAGTGGGATGGTGGCCTTTATGACCAGAAAGATCTCGAGTGGAAAGACGCGCTGAAACGGCGTGCTTGGGAGCAAGGGTCGCTTGCAGGGCATATTGTAAACTCAAAGGTCAAGAGTGAGTACTGGAGGACGCGAGGAGGGAGGGAGGACAAGCGCTGACACGACTGCGTATACGCTTCGAGCCGGGTCAGGTGATCGTATTCGGCGCCACAAGGTCGGACGTTGGGACGAATGTTGGGGAATTGATTGTACGTCGATACGTACTAGCGCAATTGAGTCCACAGATATACATGTAGCAACTGGCCGCTGGCACCCGGGTCTCAGACAAAATATACCAGCTCGCTCAGGCTAGAGTTGGTAAAATGCGAAAGCAGGCCCATGACTTGTTGCCTCCTGATACTCGAGGCTCGTAAGAGGGCTGATTCAGCAAGTAGCCGCTGAAGGTTAGAAGTTGGTTTTTGCAGGGGGCTACCGGACGTACCATATCGAAAGGATGGAGCGAGCACTGCCCATCATGCCGAACACATGCTCGAGTGGCCAGTCCTTCGGAATGCATCGGCCATGCAAAGAGATGTGCTCCCCCGCCTCGTCTACCGCCAATGGAACGTCTAACCTGCATCCCATGTGTCTCAACAAACGCTGCGTAGGGAGGTCAGATTTAGCGATTCACTCACCCTTCATGGATCGCGGACACAATGTCCAGCACGGTAACCGGCCCCGTTTGTACCACAATTCCACTAGGCAGAGGCCGACCTATGAGATGCAGCAGCATGACTGAGTCCACCGGGGGGGACGTGGCGAAGCTTCCAGCCACGAGCGGATGCTCTGCGAGGTACATCCCTGGGTAGTCGTCGGGGCGATTCATATAGTTGAGGTCAGCCCCTCGACGCGGCGAGTCGCCGGGAGCTCGCAGGTGCGCATCGTCTTCAACCCGACTCCGGCGAAAGACATCGCTGAACTGCTTAAACTCGATGTGCTCGAAGACCTGATGGGCGGTGAGCGGCGAGAGGGAGTCGTGCTCGCTACGGCTGTGGATTGGTTTGAAGACTTGAACGTCTTCCTGAACCTCGCGCATGCATTGTCCTAAAAAGAGACACGTTAGGCCGTGCGCTTTCACAGCGTGAGCAACAAGAGATCGCGGCTTACGGTTGTACTCTAGGAGCGCCTCTCCGCAATGCGGATGAGTGCAGAACCCGTCCCGAGCGATATAGTCGACGGCGACATCCCGCCAAGGAGACGGGCTCCCATGATGCGACTGAGTGTCATCCCTCATTTTTTCGTCCTCGTCCTCAGAGTCCACGACGTCGGTAGGACCGCCGGTGAGGCCGTTGTTCCAACATGCGAGGCGCCAGAAAGCATCGGGATGCTTCCCGGAGTTGTAGAGTGCCGCAACCTTAGGGCTACTGAGGTAGAAGCAGACGTGCGTCCGTAAATCCCAATCTTCAACAAGCTCTTTGATGATGAGCAGTAACTCGGGAGGGAAATCGAAGTCCTCTATGGGCTGGGCGCCGGCCATGGCGAGTACGAGCGAGAATGCGCTTGAGGTGTCCGAGGGTACGAAGTCCGAGCCGGGGGAGAGCCGGTCAGTGGTGGTTGCTGCCAAAGAGCTTCAAATCCGATAGCGAAAATTTAACCAGCCCTGGGCAGGGCGCTTCCCAGCAGTACCGTACGCATACATGCTGCCAGTATGAGACCAGGGTCATGGAGGATACCAGATCCATACCGCGGAGCAAGCGCCCGGGATAAGCCGCCGCAACTTTGATGGGAGCCTGTCTCGATTTAGTAAGTCCTGTGGTTCATTGCTAACTCGAGCAGACGCGTTCATGAACATCGACGACAGTGTACGCAGCCTGAATGGGGAAATTGGACGTATATACAATCAAAACATACCAGCCCTTGAATATAAGCTCAGAAATAACATAATAACACATCTGGCACAGCGAATGCAGACTCCAGAATTCGACCACTTCAGGTCACCAATCTCCACGGCGAGCTGCGTCCACATCTCTCGGGACACACTTCTTCCCCGTCTACGCACCCATGTTCTCAAAGCCTTCATTGAGAACCTCAAACTGCAGCTCCGTGATGCTCTCCTCCCTAAGCCACGCGTTCAGCAGCAGCTTACGCCGTCTCGACGGAAATCGCGCGAAGGCGTTGAGCGCCGCGCCATCAACGATGCCCTTCGACACTAGAAGCGGAAGCAGGCTCGTCTGCTCTGGGAACAATGCATCTAAAAACTCGAACACTGGGTCGCGTTTATCTTTCCCTTCTGGAGCGCCCTGCGTCGACTGGGAAGGCCCTGCGGCACTCGGCGAGTGGGCCGGGGAGGCCGGCGCAAGGCGGGGTCGGGAGGCCTGGCTCGCCGTAGTGGAAGCATGGTCGCCTGGGTGAGCGACACGGTTCGTCGACTGCCCCTGCGCTTGCACGTCGCGCTCATTTGAGCCCCGATTGGGCTGTGATCGACGGAACGAGCAGTCTTGAGATAGACGGACGAGGACGTGACCATGGATAAACCACGAACCGTGTTGACTTGCGAATGTTGAGAAGAGCCTGCTGAGCCTGCACCTGGGGAGCCGACTGTCCCGTGCGCGTCGCCTTCGTGTACGGTCCTAGATAGAGCGGAGGCTGCCGCGTCCCCGGAGTCAGGACGCGGCGGTGGCACCGGCGGGGTTTCAAGCAATTCACGGGGGTCGCCGTCTGCCGATGGTGGCTGGCGATGTATTTTGGGTCAGCACGAAGTAGATGATACTGATACAAGCCTCTAATTCTCACCGCTTTGCGCTCCCAATCTACAAGGCCATCGCGTCTGCCATACAGTTTCTTGTGACGGTGTTCGCGCACAATCGCGAAGATCGGCCAAGCCTTGTCGTATGCGTTCATGAATGGAAACTCGTCTTTGACCTATGATAGACACTGATTAGACGACCATGTAGCGGCACTAACGAAGCGAGTTACGATGTCCACAAGTGTCCACACATCAGGGGACTTTGTACTGATAATCTGGAGATCGAGAGTGTCCTTGAGATCTTCGCTGAGGGTAGAGATGCGTCCCTACCAGCCCGAGTCCCGAAAATGACGGCGTATCAGCAACACGTTGTGCAGGCGTGCGATCACGGTAAGGGGCCTGGCTAAAGTACGCACCACTACTTTACTGAACACCCTCAGACCACGGACTGTCTGCCCAAGCCTCATTTGGTCGGCCAAGTTGCCCGGGGTCATGGTTACGGACAAGTTGTGCGACAGCTTAGCCGGCTTTGGGATCCATTTCTCACGATGTTGCCCTCCTTACGGACTCAGAGAGTGTCGATACAAGATGGATTGTGAGGTCTCACCTCGCCCGACGAGGTTCGTATAGTCGTCCAAGTCAGAGTGGGCCATCTCCAAACGCAGAAGCAACGCGCGCGGGCGCAGCGAGTACGATGGGGTAAGGACGAAGTTCGTCAATAACTTGCTAGCGGTGCGCCGGCTAAGACCGAGTGTAGGCCACGGTCCACGGGAGCGGCCATTACCAGAGGGGGTTGCACCCTCGACGGGCTCCAAGGCAAATGTTCTCTAGTCCTCTATCCAGGACGGGAGAAGGTCAATTCACATCTGACCCCACATTTGACAGATGAATGGAGTGCTTACCCATGTTCTTTCCCGCAATATCTCGATATCTGCCCGTTGTTGCATTGACGGCGACCATCCTGACGGAATGCCATATCAGTAAATGTCGGCATCATGATGCCCGTAGTGCGGAACCGTCGCAGGACAGAACCGTAATACGGAGTCAGAGATAAAGTTAGTAATGTCCACATGGACGGTCGCCACTCGCGGGAGAGATCCCAGGAATTCGAAGGCATGAGCGTCCTTGACAGCTGTGGAGTGCTATTAGCAGACGGATCCAGATTAAACGTCACTGGGCTGGGCCGCTTTGCTCACCTTGTGATTCTCTCGCTTTGGTGGGTGGAGCGGCCGATCAAGAAGGTGAACAGACGCATGCAGATACGCCGACGGCCATTCGCGAAGCATGAGCAGTTCAAGAATTGAAGGTGTCATACGTCTGGAACAACGAACGAACCCTCGAAACGGCCAACTACAGCTGACGAATCCCAAGAGACTTCGACATCTCCCGCCACCTCATTCCATCGCCGCCCCAGCACCCATTCTTTCGAAGCCTCCATTGAGAACCTCGAACTGCAGCTCGGTGATAGCCTCCTCCCTGAGCCACGAGTTCAGCATCGACTTGCGCTGCTTCGCCGGGAAGTGCGCAAAGCCGTCGAGTGCGGCGCCGTCGACGATGCCCTTCGCGGCGAGTACCGGCAGCAGGCGTGTCTGCTCCGGGCGTAGTTTGCTGAGAAAGTCGAGCACGGGGCTCATGTTGACCACCCCGGCGTCATGGTGCGCATCGGCGCCATGTCCAGCCCGGACTGAAACCTTCGAGATGCGGCGATCCGCCCTCGCACCGGTGCGCCGAGCGCCACGAGTCGCTGGAGCGCGATTGCCTGAGCCTGGGCACGACGAGCTCGCCTGCATTTTAAGCTCCACGCTTGGCTCGCGAGAGGCCCGAGACCGAAGCTGCCATGAACTTTCAGAGACCAGCAGGCGAAAGCAGAGGAACCGAGGATCGTGGACGGACCATAGGCAGCAGATTCGGCGCATCCGCATCCTGGGCGCTGGCCTGGTAATCTTCTGACTCTCCGTCATCGTGTGCCATACCAGATGGACCGGCGACCGGCGCCTGCTCCGAGTCGTCGCGCGGCAGCGGAGATGGCGCTCTGCGGAGGTCGTCCGCTAGTTCTGCAGGCTAGCGAAGATCACGCTGTCAGCAGGACAAATCGGGAGGTTGTGCCACGCAGGTGTTCACGTACAGCCTTGGACTGCCAGCGCAACAGGCCTT
The DNA here is from genome assembly GCF_000271585.1 of Trametes versicolor FP-101664 SS1. Classification (NCBI taxonomy): domain Eukaryota; kingdom Fungi; phylum Basidiomycota; class Agaricomycetes; order Polyporales; family Polyporaceae; genus Trametes; species Trametes versicolor. Next base: position 2,361,938 of record NW_007360325.1, read on the forward strand.
CCTTCCTACCATTGAAGCTGCGGCGGCGATGTTCGCGCACGATGGCCGCGACGGGCCAGCAGTTTTCGTAAGCGTCCAGGACCGGAAGCTCGCGCTTGACCTGAACAAACAACAAAAAAGGCTCCCTGTGAGAAGGAGCCTTCGTTGTGCACAGACTACTCACGAGATCGACAAACGCCTGCCACTCCTGCGACTTCACCGTGACGCGGTGAAGGTGCAAGGTGTCCTTATGGTCCTCACTCAGATTCGCGATCTTCTCCTACAGAAGAACATGCATACTGCGTGAACGACCTTTCTCGGCGTCGAACAGCCATGTGTACTCACCACCAGTTTAGCGAAGAGTCTCAGGCCGTCATCAGTCCCCCCGAGTCTCATCTGGTCCGCGAGGTTTCCAGGCATAGAAATAAGTGCCGCGCTATGCGAGACTTTGCGGGGCTCCGGGATCCTGTTTCGCTCTGCGCGGCTATCAGCGAGTCCGCCCAGATGGTGTTCACGGGAGTACTCACCTCGGTCGACGAGGTTCGCATTGCCATCGAGCTCGAAGTCAGCCATATCGGAATCGAAGAACGCTGTGAGCGGCCACTTGCACAGAGGTAAAGCTTTGGAAGCGGGGGGTGATTTTGGGCAGTAAAGCGACACGCTATATGAGCAAAATTGGGCTTGCGCAATAATGGCGGCGGCGACTACGGAAGCTGTTACCAATGTCAGGGCCTGAGCGTATCGGGTATGTCCTCTACTGAGAATGCGAGACACAGTCCACTCCGAAGCGAACGCATACACAGATGCCAGCCGTATGGCGCCGTGTCCCATGATTGTCAGATGCGTCACTTCGATTTGCTTCGGGGCGGTCGACTCGACCGAGGCTTACACCATTGGTCGCGGCAATTCCCTAAACAGTACGGCCACCTCGGTAACGAGGATGCAGAACGGAAGCGAAGATGCGTCCCAAAGCGCATTCCATCACCGTGGGGATGGCCTCGTGAGGCGCGTCGCGAAGAGTTGTAGACTAGAAAAAAATAGACGAGAATAGAGTTATGAGTGCTCCGCCGGTAATGTGCGGGGGTAAATACTGAAACATGCGCGGGATTTGGGTGGTTGTGGTGGAACTGAACCTTGATCCAAGAAGATAGAATCGTGTGCCCTAAATGACATCACCCTTAAACCTTCCGCCCGAGAAGAAGGGCGGCGACTGGAAGGCGTGCCATCTGAGTTCAGAGCCGGTGTGTCCCAGCACTCTTCACCGCTTGTGTCGTGATTGTTCCTGTGTGGTAGACTCGCCTTGTGGTATAAGTAATCCGTGGATAGTACGGGCAATTACCGTCCGATATTACAAAGAGGCCCATGCCAAGCAAGAAACGGACGTGCTACTCGATAATACTGAGTTCACGGGTCCGCGTCCGCGCGAAATCGTCCTTGTACGTATTCCATATCCTGTGCACCGCATTCAACAGACGTCGACACGAGAAGCAGAAGAGAAGAACGCACCACATGAGCTCGTCTATGTACTGCTCCTGCACATGTCGGATTTCTTCTAGACTTGGCTTGTCGCATTGGACGACGTGTATAGGGTGGCCAACTTCGCGCGGCGTACAATCAGTGTCAAAGAGCCTCTCTGGAATCTTCGCGAAGTTACTCACTAACTGCTACGATCCGTTTACGATACGGCATCAGACCCAGGTTATCTGGTGCAACGATAGGCGTTAGTGCGCACTGGAGCGGGGCGATGGACAAGCATACAATTCAAAAGACCCCTGCCGTGGAAAAGCGGGAGCGTAAAGCCAAAGACGTTCTGGAACTTTTTCTGTAATGTATACAGCGTCGTTCCCTTCTCGTTGGGCATTTGCTGGAAAATCTGCATGCCGTACTAATTAGTGGATTGCTGGGGTGTATCTTTAGAGCGAGACGTACGTCGTTCTCTCCGAAGGAGAACACGGGAACCAGGTCGGCACTGTATTGGAGTGTCAATAGGGCCCAAGGCCAGCATCTCGAGTGTGTGTCGACTTACCCATGCTGGATGGCAATCTTGATGAAGCCCAACCTGCGCCACTGACGTTATCCTCTGTGCTTCGTGACCATCTACGCAGTCGCACTTACCTCTTCCGTAGGGTGAGGTCCGCAGTGCCAGGGTGCGCGCTGAGGCTCTCGGCCGCACCACCCACCACGATAGTGATCGAGTTGCCCGGGCCCTTCTTGAGTATATTTGAGCAAGATTGCTTCGATACCGAGCATATACCCATAGCGAGGATGATGTCGCGGTATATTGGCATCCGGAAATTGCTCGCGAGCGTTAGCAAGTGCGGGACGATGCCCGGGAACGCGGCGGAGAACCCGGTACCTTTGATAAACGCGTCAATATTCGGCGGCATAGAGCACGGACGCGCAGGAGACATACTCTCGGTCGCGAATGTGCAGATGGCACCCCTGGGGAGAGGTAGTGAGATAGGATCTATCCCGTCAGTGTCAATACAGAGAAGCTCACATGCCAATGATGCCTGCATCGCGCGAAGTCAGTAACAATCATTCATCGTGCACATGCCAGACAGGTTCTGCCTACCATGAGGGTGATAGCCGAAGACGTATGGTCGGTCGGGAGGTAATTCACATGTCTGCCTCCGGGCGGCGCTCAGCTAGGTGCCCGAACGCAAGGAGAGGAGACGTACACACCTTCAGGAATCTAGCGGTCGTCACCGTCAGGGGCCAGGCATACATGGGCAAAAGGGTGGCACTCACGATGCGGGGTAGTAGTCGGCGAAGTACCGCCAGAAGGACATTGAGCGGAACCACGGGCTCAGACGACCACCATGCTCCGGGCTCCTATCAATGTAGTGCACCCATATCATGTACGCCGCAATGAAGGGCCATAATGGCGGGATAGAGCTACATTGGCACCCGTCTAGTCGGTCTCTAGTGCAGCAAGAAACATCACAGAGAGGCTCACCACAGAATGAGGAAGATGGTGATGTTCCAAACGATCGTCGTCGACCATATCGCGACCGCAAGCGTCTGCAGCCTCCTCTTTCTCGGGATCTTTGCGGGAACGAACCTGAAACATCAGCGCATTAACGACCGATCCAACCAAGCGCGAAGGAGAAGGCCGCACTCGATGTGGGCGCGCAGGTTCGCGACGGGCTTTAGGGGCGTGGTGGTAAGGCTGCTGAGGCTGCTGAGCCGTTCGCGGAGCGAGCTCGAGGAGACGGTACGTCTCGCCGACGTGAACACTTTCCGGACCTCCATCGCGCCGGTTTCTGCGTGTTACTGGATGCGTGCGCGCGTGCGGCGGCCCGTGGTGTGAGGACGGATTCCTGGCTCCAACGGCAGTCGACGGGGCTATGTGTGTGAGAATCGGGGCACACGGTGCGGAGCGGCGGCAGCAAGACGAACACGGAAAGCTACGGCAGCAGTGAACCGAAGGCAAGGAATGTTGAACGTCCGAACCGGCAGAACGAGAGTGAGAGGAAGAGCGAGAACGGACGCGAACGAGAACAAGTGAGACGGAGCCAAGAGGTGCCTGACTGTCGCGGTCGGGTCGGTGACCGTGTGCCACCACACTCATGCCATGGCGTCACTCAGCGCCTCTCATGTCTCCTTCGGACCATCCTCACGAGCTCACCGGCGAACTTTCGAGCACACAAGACGCCATGATGAGCTAGAAGAATGCGATTCGATATACTACAGAGCTGCCAAACGATCTAGTCATTTTGCATACAAACTACAAAGCTCGAACTCAAGACCATGCCAATCCACGTCCGTCAAGTCAATCCGGGCTGCGTCGTTCATGCGTACAAGTCGTCGTCCTGCGTGTCCTCGCCGAACCCAGCATTGCTCGCGGCGGGCGCCGCCGCCGGCGCGACAGTGCCAGCGGAGTCGGGGAACTTGAAGCTCGACCCGAACGACCGCGACTGCTGCAGGTTCTGCGCGAACATCTCGTATCTCCGGATATCCGCGTCGGACACTGAGCGACGGGCGAAGCGCATCGCCTCCTCGAAGTGTGCCCTGAAAAGTCATGTAAGTATAAGAACGACAGGTAGCACTAGGAGAGCGTGTAACGCACCTTGTGATGACCGGGACGGGGTCCTCTTCCTCCTCCTCGTCCTCCTCCATCTTGACGTCGCCCGCGTCCTCCTTCTCCTTCTTCTCCCGTGCGCGCCGGATGTCCGACTCGATACTCTCGCGGATCGCGAGCTTCGCCGCACGTTGACAGATCTCCGTCAAATCAGCACCGGAGAAGCCGTGCGTGTGCTTCGAGAGGAAGATGAGGTCGACATCCGGGGCAACCGGACTCTTCCTGAGCGCCGCCCGGAGGATGGACAGACGCGAGGGCTCGTCGGGCAAAGGTATGTAGATGAGCTGATCAAGACGACCAGGACGGAGGAGGGCAGGGTCGATCTGGTCGGGCCTGTTCGTCGCGCCAATGATGAACACGTTCTTCTTGACGTTCATGCCATCCATCTCCGTCAGGATCTGGTTCAGCACACGGTCGCCCGCGCCTCCAGCATCCCCTGACGAACCACCACGCGCCTTCGCGATGGAGTCCAGTTCGTCGAAGAACATCACGCAAGGTGCCGCCGCTCGTGCCTTGTCGAAGACGTCGCGAACGTTCGCCTCAGACTCACCGAACCACATAGTGAGCAGCTCGGGACCCTTGATGGAGATAAAGTTCGCCTGCGTCTCGTTCGCGATGGCCTTGGCGAGCAATGTCTTACCCGTACCAGGGGGACCGTAGAACAGTACACCCTTGGATGGTGACATGCCGTACTTGATGAACTTGTCGGGGTGCTCGACGGGGTACTGGACGGTCTCCTGGAGCTCCTGCTTGACCTTGTCGAGACCACCAATGTCCTCCCACTTGACGGTGGGAACCTCCACGACAGTCTCGCGCAGGGCAGACGGGTTGGAGGTGCCGAGAGCGAAGCGGAAGTTGTCCATGGTAACACCCAGGGAGTCAAGCACCTCTGCGTCGATGGTGTCCTCGTCGAGGTCAATCAAGTCCATCTTCTCACGAATTTGCTGCATGGCGGCTTCCGAGCAGAGCGCAGCAAGATCGGAACCGACGTAACCGTGAGTGTCCGCGGCAATCTATAGCGCATACAGTCAATACAGGAGAGCACATACAACGCAAGCAATACGCACCTGCTCAAGGTCAACGTCGTCCCCGAGCTTCATGTTCTTGGTGTGGATGCGAAGAATCTCCAGGCGGCCAGTGGGGTCGGGGATGCCGATGTCGACCTCACGATCGAACCGACCGAACCGACGGAGGGCAGGATCGATAGAGTTGGGACGGTTGGTGGCAGCCATAACGACGACGTTTGAACGCGCCTTCAAGCCGTCCATGAGAGTGAGCAGCTGCGAAACCACGCGACGCTCGACCTCGCCGTTCGTCTTCTCGCGCTTCGGCGCAATGGAGTCGATTTCGTCGATGAAGATGATAGATGGTGAGTTCTTCTCAGCCTCCTCAAACGCCTTCCGCAGGTTGCTCTCAGACTCTCCAGCCATCTTGCTCATGATCTCCGGGCCGTTAATAAGGAAGAAGAACGCGCCCGTCTCGTTTGCGACCGCACGTGCCATGAGCGTCTTACCAGTACCAGGTGGACCGAACATGAGGATACCACGAGGGGGCTTGATACCGATAGCCTTGAACAACTGAGGATGGCGGAGGGGGAGCTCCACGAGTTCACGGATCTGTGCCATCTGCTTGCGGCAGCCACCAATGTCGTCGTAGCCGACCTCGTTAAGATTCGCCTCCTCGTCTTCGCGCTTGACGGGGTCGCCCTCTGTAATTGATAAGCCCGCGATCTTGAAACATAATGTGCGCAGGAAACCAACCTGTGTGGATCACAGTGTCTTGTGCCACTATACAGTATTCCGCGGGGTCCGTCTCAATAACCTTGAACTCGACCGTCCGCATACCGCCGCGAACAAGGAAGGTGTCGCCCTTCCGTAGAGGCCGGTAAGCTAGTCACCCAAGAGTTAGCATTTATCGGCGCAAGCAATATCAAGGGACGTACCCTCGAGGAAGTAGGGCTTGAGATATACATCGAAGATGTTGCCACTCAGACCTTCGACGGAGTCATCGAAGGGCAGAATGTGAACGCGCTTGCCGTACTTGATGTCGAGGCAGGGGTGGACATTGACCATGTCACCGAGCTTTACGCGGAGGTTGTTACGTGCGACTTTGTTCATCTGGATCTTGCCCTCCTCGACATCGTCGGAGCTCAAGCAGATGAGAACAGTGTCGTGCCGCTTCTTCCCCCTGCATGCAATCTTGTCAGCCACAAATTACAAGTGGGCGTGCACGGAGCACTTACCGGACGATGATCGTATCTCCGCGGAAGAGCTGGAGCGTCTCCATCGTTGCCGGGTTGAGAGTGGCGACTGGAATCCCCGTCAGCTCTTCGCGTCTTGTTTACGTTGTAGCATAGTTGTTACTTACCAGAGTTGTCGTCGGAAGTCGCCTCATCGACAATCAGACGGTTGGGCCTAGAGGAAACGGTCATCGACTGACACCAATCAGTGAGACTGTAGCACCTACGATTTCTTCGTCCTGAGGATCGCGGTGCTAGTATCATCGTCGCCGGCGGGGATTGCACCACTAGGGTCAGCCATGTCGTTCAGTGTCGTGAGGGTGGTGGTGGAAGGAGTGAGCAAACGAGACCGAGGACAAGCTTATGAGGTTTGGGGACAAGGACGACGCGCGTCCCCCCTACATTACTCGACGCGTCACTCTCGGGGGCGTGGGAATAAAACCGGACTTCCGGATGCTTCGAGTGCAATCTCACGGCGCCAAATGGAGCAATACTTTCCTATGCGAGCTACAAATCTCCGGCGCGAAGTTGTTCTCCGGGCTCGCGCTGACTGAGAAGCTCAAACGCTCGACCGGTCTGAATAACCACTGCGTAGTACGACAGCGCTGCGGTAGCACTGGTACTTCGTGCAGCGCGCACAATGTATATATAGTGTCTTACAATTACAATCATCGACGAACGCGAAGACCGACACAGTCAGAGAATGCTCAAGCAGAAGCCTCCCTCGCGAGGGTACAACTCGGATGCGTTCATCTATGCATAAGTTCAGTCAAACGGGGACAAAGAAAGCAAAGGCCTGGCGCTCACATTACATCTCCTCGTCGTCAAAGTTGATTTCTTCCACCGGGAAGTCGCCGACTTTGACCCTCTCGGGCTTGACGAACACGCCGCTGTTTGGTGGACACTCGAAGTACTTCTTGCCCTTGACGCTACAGAGCATTCAGCATCGATGCGAAATATCCGACACCATAACGTCACTTACGATCCGTCATTCTTGCCTATGGGTTCGTCATACTCGATCCCCACCCACACGCCCTTGGCGAATTCGGTCGGTCCAACAAACCTAATCGTACCGCGCTTGCGGAAGTCTTCCTCAGTCGACTCGACTTCGCAACGCGCGCCGATCGGGAAGTCCACGGTCTCCGGCTCCTTGATCTCCTCCTCAGGCTTGTCTGCGAAACGTCCGATCTTGTTGCGCTGCTTATATGCGAGCACAGTGTCTACATTCTGGTCAAATTACAGCCATGCGCATGACAGGCGTGTGCTCTTACCTTGTCTTTGAGCATACTCCGTCGCGGTCAGCTCGAATTTGTCAACTTGGGACGTGTCGTGAAGTTGCCCAGTAAGCGAGGTAGCAGGATTCAAATCATTCACCTGCGTCCGTCCCACAGAAGCATATAGTACACGGTTTCGCAGCGACTGACTGTTCGACTTACCATCAGCACTTGCCAGTCGCGGATTCCGTAGTAACCCAAGGGCTTGCTATCGTCCGCGAGGACCCCCAGCGATTCGGGTGCATCTTCAGATGCCTGAACAGAGATCTCTTGATTCGGAACGGGTATGCCTGTGATGAGTTCAAGCTTATTCTGTATACATTTACGCGCAGAAGGTCACTATCGCCACATGTTCGATGTAAGGTAGAGCTGACCTTTAGCTGCCCGATTGTCAAGCTAAGATCAAACCGTCTCTCTGACCGAGTGTCGGGAGAGCGGACGAAGACGTTGACTGTACTGCGCAGGTGAATGTCAGCGGTGTGAAAGACAGAGCAGGCAATCAGAAGATGGACTTGCATTGGCTGAGATGATGGCCTCATATTTGGTAGTTCTGTGCCAGACCGATAGCTACTGAATGTACACGAATTGCTTCGCGAGAGGATGTGGCTGAAGACCAAGAGGCAGGAGAGTTCCAACTGCCAAATCGCGCCCTGTGGCGCATCAAATCCGGCTTGACGCCGCCACGGCGCGCAACTCGCCTCGGCCAGTGGGCCGGCCACCGACTCACCGACTCCCGAGACCGCCATGCATATGACCACCACCTCCTCGCGGCTTGCTATTCAGAGTCCCACCTTTCTCTTCTCATCTCCTCATCATATCAACTGAAGAGAAGGTGTGGGCGCGATGTTTCGGACGAGTCTTTCAAGTCTGCGTGCGGTTCCGGTACGCGCACCGCGGCTAGTTCGCCACTCCTCTATCCGCGTGAGCACATTTCAGTTCGTATCGGCGGTGCTCGCATGCTTGCTTACAGTACGATGGCTCTTTGCTTGAATGTGTAGGCTCTGATGGATAGATTCAAGGACCCTACCTCCCCGTTCCACCTCCCGCCGGGTACACAAGGTCCTGACTCTCCCGACCCTCTACCGGAGGAAGTCTCTCCTGCGGACGAAGGGCGCGCAACGTTGGCCGCGCTTGGCTATGACCCAGATAGTTTCTGGGAGCAGCCTGTGGTATGGGGAGATCATGACAGCTTCCAGTGCGTTACACTGCTTGTCCGCTATGTCCCTGGCTTACCAATCCCACTACAGGCACGTTAACAACGTTCGATACCGTGCGTTAATTCCTTTGGCTATGCGCAACCTGCAATATCCTCAAATTCTGACTGTGCGTGCGGTTCACAGTCCGCTTCTTCGAGTCCGGTCGCATACACTGGATGCGCGCCCTCGGCGCCGAACTCGGTGGACCCGCAAGAGCCGACGCCATGATCAAGGGCAAAGGCGTCTCGCTCATCCTCAAGTCCGTCTCCCTCGAATACAGACGTCCTGTCGTATTCCCGGACACCCTCTTGGTCGCGCACAAGCCGCATCCCGGGCCGCTCTATACCTCGTCCAAAGTCGACAGCCCCGAGGTCAGGACGCGGCGGCAGGCGAAGACGCACTTTCACGTCATGGGCGCGATCTGGTCTTACGCGCAGCGGAAGATCGTGACGGAGTCCGACTCGGTTCTCGTTTGGTACGACTACGACAAGCTGGCGAAGTGCGACCCGGGCGAGGAAGCGAGGGCAGTCATTCAGCGGAGGATGAACCTGGCCAAGGCTCAAGACTCCTCTTAGGAGGCGCTCGGTGGCTGTCATGCAGAGTATCCGATGCAATGCGAGCGGGGCGACACGGGCGTTTTAGCCCTTGTAGAAGTCATAGTAATTCACGCTGAGTTCTTTTAATATCGGTCCGTGTCATTGACGCGCTTCTACAGCGACACGTAACATCCTTTGCACGTTAGCACTCATTACGTGGCCGTCAGTGTGCTTATGTGGTTCCCGTCGCAAGGAAAACGGAAGGCAACCACACGCAACTTCCATGAGGATAACTTGGAGATGGTGCAGTGCTCTATCGGCATCGCTCGCCGACCCCGAGTTCTCGACACCCTCCCGGGGTCCATCCTCTGAAACGTAGCGGCGGGATCTCGCTCTGTTGGCCACACCGCGTGAAGTGCATCCGACGGCCCTGTCTCGGCTCCTCAAGTGTTCGCTGCCTGGCCTCTACATCGTCTCTGCGAAGTCATCAGTGGGAGCTTGGCTGGACCTCATTTGGACCATTGAATATGGGAACCCACGGTCTTCAACTCCAAACTCTCTCCAAACATCAACGTTTCGCGTAAGATGAGTCGGGCCCCTCTGGCGCCTTCGGGCCGCCTCGCGATTGCATTGAAGATGCTCCCGAGTTCCGAACCCTGGAGCACATCCGGATCGGCACCGTCCTCGCGCGCCAGACATGGCACTCTCGTTAATTTCTCCGTCATACCGCCGCTTGTGCGTCGGATGTTTGTCCGCTGAATATGGCCCACCTACCGTCTTGTCTCGCCCGGTATAGTTTCCTACACGCGCGTCGACACATGATAACTCGCGCGCTCACCTTCTGCCTGTGTTTTGACAGTGTTCAAGATGGCACATATCTATGTATGTGATGTGATGTCTGAAAGTCACTACAGAACGATTGGTGAAGTTGAAATGGTGGTTTGCGTGCCTATGTCGCGCCTGGCGTGTGGAAAGGCTGAGAAGTACCTCGAACGTGACGCAATGCGATGGACTGTTTTCTAGGCCTCTCGCTGTGCAACCGTACGGCTCAACCTTGGTGGCGCAGTCCGTCCTGGGAGATGACCGAACCGTTCACCGGCTTTCAGGCCAGGGAGCCAAGCGAGCGCGGAGGCGGTGCCGGACGGGTGTGGCGGTCGAGGCTCTCGCGGGATCCGCCGAGAGCGCCATGGCCTAGATCGAGAGCGGCCCAGGCTGCGTCTATCCACCGCCCTGTTATTCCTTGTTGGTGTCCGTTTGTGCCTCTTCCACCATCCCCGTCCTTCCGGGGCCTCGTCGGCGAGCAGTTAAATCACAGCGTAATCCAAGTAACGCGGTCAGGAAGCCATAGATGAGTAAATATATGACCGGCAGACCGGAAAATCGCAGGGGAAAATTCATGCTGTTGCCTGAGCCCCGAAGATGCCGCCTAGAACGCCGGCACACGCATGTAGCTTTGCGGAATGGGACCACCCACCCAGCCCAGACTCGCTCAAAGCGGTGCGCATTTGCCCCTTGCCGGGCCTTGCCCCATGACTGCGCGCATTCCGCGGACGCGAAATGAGTCGTGTTTGGCAACTGCCTCTTGCATACTGCTCGCCGGTCAGTCTGGATCGCGAACTTGATACGAGTCCCGCCAAGTTACGGAGACCCCCGCATCCTGCGTCTGCCGCGCATGCTCGGGATGTATAAAAGCTGATTCTCTGGGCCTCCCAGCGGGTCGTCATCCTGCGTGCCCAGCGCCAACAACATTCAAGCCATCCACTATCCACTCATCCGACTCTCTGCCACCTCCTATGCCGACGTGCATAGTCTGCCTCGAGACGCTCAAGAATCCTGCTGCCCTTCCCTGCGGTGAGTAGCCTCCTTGTGCCTCGCGGATGATGACTCATCTTCCGGACGTTACTAGGGCATGTATTTTGCTACGACTGCGTGATCCGCCTCGTGCGCTCTGTCAACCCGTACACCCCCAACCACTTCTGCCCAACCTGCAAGCAACCATATACCATCCGTCAGTCCTCCTACTCCCCACAGCTCCCACATCCCTCTTACGCGGCCGCACCACAGTCAACGTCGATCCCAACCTTATTCCCCACCATCTCCGCCACCATGTCACTCCGGCCGTGCGCAAGCTCAACCTGGAGTACGCCGTCCCGCTTCCCATGAAGACATCCGCCACCAACGCCGAGTGCGCGCATCTCCTCGCCGAGAATGCATCCCTGAAGAACTGCTGTGTCGTCTGGCGCAAGCGCGCAGCGGTCCACGCCACCGCTACCATGGCGTTTGTCGGCCTCGCACGGCTTGCGCGCGACTACGGCATGAAGATGAAGAAGGAGCGCGACGAGCTCGAAGAGAAATACAACGAGCTAAAACGGCTCTACGACGAAAAGACGTAAGCACCATCTCTCATGCCACCCTAAAATGGGCCGGAATACTCACAAAGTTTCTAGGAGTGCCCCCGATACCCCGCCCGAATCCCCATCGTGCCCGCCCTCTCCCCGCTCCGCCGAACTGCGCGCAAGCACGCCCCCGCTTCTGCACCCCGAGCCCTGCGAGGCGGGGCTGCTCCCGAGCATCGCGCGCTCCGCCGACACGCACCGGCCGCTCTCGCGCACGCTCTACCGGCTCTCTTCTCCCGCGCTGAGCGACGAGAGCTTCTGCTCGGAGTGCCCAGACTGCGTCGACCGGAAGCGGAAGCACGCATCCGAGGACGCCGACGACGAGACTCCAGAGCGGCCCATCAAGCGGTCGCACTCGATGTCGCCCACCCTCGCGCCTATCTCTACGAGCCCAGACGGGGTCGCGATCGCGAGCTATCTGGAGGGCTCGCTCACGCTCTGACGGCATGCATGTGCGCGGGCGCCGTCTACACTCGATCGTCTTTTCCTGCTGTTACTTTATTTCTTCCCTCCCGGGCGTCGCGCAACATACACGTGCGCGGCGCCCCCTCAAGATACCCTACACGAGTGTATAATCGACCCCACCATCAACATAATTTCTCCTCATCGCCTCGTACATCTTCGCTGTTGTATATCAGACCCCTCGCTACCACCCACCCAGCTCCGTCATCGCTCTTAAAGTCCCCTCCGCGCCTCCGATGTTTTCGATGTATCATCACCGTGTATAAAAACAGAGCCCTCTGCGCCTTGTATCTCTCGCAAAATGCAACATTGAAGCTATACATGAATTTGTGTCCAAGATTTGTGTCCGTCGACCAGCGGTTATTTTCAGCCGCCGGCGTCACGGACGGTCTTCAGGGTTCTGGGCCCGTCAACGACCGTTCTCTTTCGTACCACCACCATTAGGTGGGCTCGGCCTCGACGTCCAGACTAACGAAGCAAGCTACGATTATATCCTGAGTCTCGAATCAAAGATTATATATTCTTCGATTTTTGAGCATGCATGCCACTGACGACGTCATCATGCAGGCCCTGACCTAAAACGTGGGAACAGGAAGTGCGATCGACAACATACCTTCGAGTGCCTTGGCTCGAAGGCGTTGGTCATCTACTGCACTGCCCACACTCGTCATGCCCGGTGACGCACTTGCTCCAGCTGCTAGGCTTGGGAGTAGTGCTATCTATCTATAAAGCCTGTCGGTGTCGGGGCCTCCGTTTCCACCACACTCCCAACTCCACCCCCACCATGAATCTGTTCGGAAAATCCAGCACGCTCTCCGAAGACCCGGAAATCCGCCAGGTTGAGAAGTCGATCGCACAGGAGGCCCGCGAGGACCAGAAGAACCTCGATCGCAATATCAAAGCTCTCTCCGGCGCCGAAAAGTGTCATCACAAGAGCATCAGGGTGTGTACAACTTTGAGCGGGAACCAGACCTCGCCGCTTCCCTAGTGCGCGTACACTTACAGGTATCTGTGGTGTTCTTTGCAGGCGACAGCCAAGGCGCAGCAGGCAGTCGACAAAGCCGTCGAGACCGAATATGAGGCTACGAAGGCGCTCAACCGTGCCGCCCACGATCGCGATGCAGCAATCGCTAATGAAGCGACCGCAGAGAAGAGTGTGAAGGTGAGTGAAGCCTTCCCAGCGTGACCACTCCGCTCCTGACGCACCTGCATCGCTATAGATCAAGCAGGAGCACGAGGCCCGACTCGAGCAGGACCTCGAGAAGAGGCGCGTCCACCTGGACGAACAGCAGCAGCGCAAGGCGCAAAACGACGTGCGTGCTCTAGACTTCGGCCATACCAGTGTCGCTTTGCATCACATGTTCTGTATGCTGAAAGGTATGCGCTCATACAGCAATCGCGCGAGTCACGACTTTCGCATGTACACGCGCAGGCCGCCGCCGCCGCCGAGTCGCGCAGCGCAAGCCTCGACACAGCAGCAGGCCAGTATGGACGCGCCGGAGACGTGTCCGAGGTACCCCGTGCCACCGACCCTAGGACAACTACACCCGCCGCTTCGCCGCCCATTGGTCCTGGAGACCCTGCGAAGATCGAGAGACCGGCCAATAATGGGGGCGTGTACGATTCCGACGCCGACTTCCGCACTTTTATGTGACTTGCCAATATATACCCCCGGGGGATCTTTGAGACCAATAGTGAACTAGTGGACTTGAACTTTACGCGATCGCGGTACAGTGCCTCTTTTTAAGCACGGTTCATACACCCTGACGACATATCGCCTCCTAGTCGTCTCGTTTGTCTGTCGTCCCAGCAAGGTATGGCACGCCATCGTCTACCACATATTCTGCTCGCAATTTGACTTTCGTGGACACACATGCCCCCCTCAGGAGCGTAACAATCCTCACAGTTTTATGCACATGTCTCCGCCGCGGCCGAATCGCGTAGCGCAAAGAGCTCAATATGAACACGCTGAGCGCATGAACTAGCCAAGCACTTGATGCCTTCCATACAGCCTAAGGCTAGCAGCTTGTCTACTACTACAGCGCTCGGTACTGCATACGATCCTGCAAATATCGAGAGACAGGTCAGTAGTGGGGGCGTACTCGACTCTAATGCCGAATTTCGCACCTCTATATGTTTCAGAAATGTACCTAGATAGCATCAATAGAAGCGGCACACCCATCCCCTTTAGGCTATCGTGCACATTTATCATACAACTCAAACGACATTCTCCACTCTGGATTCTGGATAACACGTCCTGACCGCATAGCTCATCCCAACCCGCGAGCGTCCGAAGGTATGTTTCCCCCATCGCCTCACTTGCCCGTGGTCCCAGCAAGGAAACGCACGCCCTCGCCATCCGTGACCGCGATGATCTGCGCGCGATTTGACTTCGTGAGCACCCCGACCGCCCTGCGCAGGATCGGCAGCGGGATGTCCGAGAGCGGCGACGGCACCGGCGGCTCCACGATCTCGTAGAACGTCATGATCGTGTTCATCTGCCCCGTCGTGTTTGCCTGCGAAAGCGCCCCACCGTGATAAGCTAGCCGGAACGCTGAAAAAAAAGAGACAAAAGCATACCCAGTCGTAGAGGACCTGCGCCCACTCTTCCGCGGAGCGCCAGTAGAGCAGCACAGACGACGTCTGCTTCGGTGGTTCGTACACCGCGTGGCCCTTGGCGACCATGTCCGCGAGTATCGCGCTCAGATGCGAGGAAAGCAACCGTCCTGCCCCGTACGCGAACAGTCGATTAGCATACACGACTCCAAGACTTCCCGGAGCAGGATACACGACGCACGGTTGATCCGCGGGTTGCGGAGGATCTCGTCCCACGCGCCGCCCGCGACGTCCGCGTCCTCCGCGCGCAGCGCGAAGAGATTCCGGTGCCGCGCGTACGAGAGAATGAGCTGCGTCCAGTGCTGCGTCACTGTCGCCTGCGTTGCGGGGTTTGGCTGCTTCCTAGGGAGAAGCGAATGTCAGCGTGGTCATCTCGATGTAATGCGGGGCGTAGGGGGAGACTCCTACGTGAAGAACGGCGGGGCGGCGTGGATGGACGGGAGGAGAAAGCCTGGCGGTTGTAGAACGTTAAACTCCAGGTCTGACGTATTTCACGCGCGAATTGCCCACCGGATGATGTCTTGTGTGTAGAGAACGACATATATAACACAGCGCTGA
Source organism: Trametes versicolor FP-101664 SS1 (assembly GCF_000271585.1). Classification (NCBI taxonomy): domain Eukaryota; kingdom Fungi; phylum Basidiomycota; class Agaricomycetes; order Polyporales; family Polyporaceae; genus Trametes; species Trametes versicolor. The sequence continues at coordinate 2,377,278 of NW_007360325.1, forward strand.
GTCGAAGTTGGTCGTAAGTACGCGAGCAGCCCTATCGCACTAGTACTGGATGCGGCAAAGGTGTGGCTGTGATCTTCTGAGTTTGAGAGTTCAAGCGGACGCGTCGGAGGAAGCTTATCGTGCACCCCTATCCGGTTGTTTGTCGTCGTGGGCCCACACAGCGAAGGTCGACGCCGCCGTCGGAGATCACTGGGAAGGGCGGTGGAGGGCGAAAACTGGTGTATGGCAAGCCGCAACAGTCAATCGCGCTCCCTCTTGTGTGCTAGGCGCCCGCGCGAACGGCTATCCACGCCGGTATGCGACTGGCGAAGGCCACGACGATCTTATTCGCGACTCCGCGGTAGGATAGACCACAACTACACTAGTACAAACACGCAATACGCGCTACAGCCCTCAAAATACGTGCCGTATGTGCCAACAACTCATTCGGCTCACAGTATCAGCACACTTCGCTGCGATTATCGTAGATATCTGCCCGAACGTGGCGAGGCACCATGCCGTCTGAGGGCTCGGAATCGGCCGCCTCGTTCTCTCGGTCGGAGTGCCCTAGAAAGTAAATGGATTGCGCGTTCTCCAATTACCACGACCGTTGGGCTTGTACAGGCGCAGGCCAGGCTTCTGGCCATCCAAATGCAACACCGCAGATCGCGCACCTCGAGTGCAATACTGCCCGCACGCCACGCTACGAGCACGCTTCTGATGCGCTCTGAGTGGTCTGTCTTGGATGCAATGTGCCCACGTAGCCTGGCAGAGCATGAGTAGCAGCAACACGTCGCAAGAATACAGACTTACCGAAGAAAGCGAAGAAGCCGTCCGACGGCGGTTTTCCGCGGCACGGGTCTGCAAGATCCATTACAGCGGCAAAGGGCGAGCGAACCCAAAGCACGGAGGTGCGGGCAGAGCCATCGTGTCGTTCACTGGGTCTGCGGAGGAAGACACGCCGAGTCCGTAAGTCGGGCGCATCAGCTTCGGATGATGCAATCTAGGGGGGGTTCTGAGGACCTGAAATGGTGGCCCATTCCGGCGATGCGCTACGAGTCTCGAGAATCCTGGGGGACCCTAGCCCACGCGCTGCGGGTTCTCGGGAGAGCGCTGCTGGGCCGAGAGGGGTGGCGTTGATCGATGGAAGGCGTCCGTTGCATTGGAGGCGACCGAGGGTGTGCTCCGAGTCCTGGTAGCAGTAGCGAGAGACGATGGACGCGGGAGGCAACGGGGAGCCAGCATGTGCTCGCCGACAGTGCGGAAAGGACCGCGGTGTGAAGGAGGGTCGAAAGCGGCGAGTTCGCAGATGAGCGTTAGGAGGAAGCTGGCCAGGGCCCGGGAGGAGGAGGTGACAGCATCGCCCGGGGTGGGGCCGCGCCAAGCTGTGGGTCCCTGTCGCGGCGGCGCATGGGTGTGCCGGTGGCGATGTGGGTCGTATCTATATATTCTGCCAACCAGCTCATCTCTCAGCTCCGCTCGCCAACTCGTCGGGCATCCCGCTCACCGGTGCTCGTCCTTGCGCAATCCCCACCTTGACTCCTCCCTGCTCGACGCCCTTCTCTGCCGTCATATCGTCCATCGACCCTGACCTGCGCCGTTCGGCACCACTAGCGACGATGCAGTGCGAACATATGGTGCGCGTATCTTCCACCTGCCCCCTCCCGCCATGCACTTCTCCACCGCGCATCATCACCTGCGTAGAGGTATGAACTCTCTGCCCCGCCGCTCTGTCGTCGGCGTGAAGCACCGCCCAGAGTTTGGCCTGGTACAACGTGTTCGTCGCGGATGCTCAGCTTGTCTGCAATTGCAGCAGCACAACAACCGGCCACCTCTTTGCCAGGTGCCGCCTCTGGTGTGCCATATGCCTTCTCAGCCACCTCTGACATCCCCCATGCGTGGGCTCAGTAAACGAGTCGCACGCATGGATATGATGGCTATAGCCGTGACCTGCGTCTTCCACAGGACGCGCAGTTTAGTCACCCCATACTGCGTGTGCATCCCGTCTCTGACAAGTGAACACCACGTCCCATAGCCTGCCCTAGCTTTGATCAGGCTGGGCAGGTAATGAGCATGGTGATGTCGCGATTTATTTTGAAGACGTTTTCTTCCGGGTGCGGGGTGCTACCGCGACGCGCGCCGGGTCGCATCGTGGAGACGCACATGGTATACACGCCAGAACATCGCATCTCAGAGAAAGGGCATCGATATCAAGCTCACCGTGGCATAGCGCGTATGTCATTGTGCGCACAACTGAACTCTGGGTGCGGCCCGCCCTTGAGGCAGGACAGTTTCAAGAGCACATAGGTGCTGTCCCCGCGTATCATTGCCAGACGATGGTGAACCTGCGAGGCTTCTAGTTTTGGCGTATGAGTGGTCGGCAGTGGACCAGACCGTGCAGGCCTCGGTGTTGATATGCGGTCATCGCGCTCTGGGTGCAGCGTAGCGGCGGTTTTAGCAACATTTGGCAGCGACCGGGCGGCCCCTTCGTCAGCAGCAGATGAAGACGTCTGTGTTGCGTTGCGTTGGAGGTCGAAGCAAGTCCGCTTGCTAAGTGGGGCGTTGTGTGGGGAGGCGGAGGCTGTCCTCGGTGGAGTGTGCCTCCCGATTTAGCCATTACGCCATTCCATCCCCCCGCTTGGTATCTTCAGCCACTTACGCACACCATCCACTCGCTTCTGCCCCTCTTCCCGCTCAACACCGTTGTGCATATGTCCTGACCTTCGGCTTTCTGCTGCAGGTATTCTCGAGCGGGGTACCTCTACTCCGAAGGCCGTCCTCCCTCACCCTCTACCGGGCGCTCGGCCACAGGATCCTCCTGTCCACCTTGCTGCCGGACGGCTGAACTTTCCCACTTAGTATTCGCCGTCCCCGATTTTTGGCTCGTACGTCCATCATCCTCACAAGTGGTCGCTCGACGACTCAGATCGCGCCACCGCCTGCAGGCCACCCGAGAGTTGGAGAACTTTGCGGCGCGAAGGTATCATGACAGCGAGCGTGTCGACCCCAGTACGTCTTTACGCGCCTTCTGACTGGCTCCGAGATGCGCTTGCGCATCCTCTGCAGAAGAAATACTCTTATGGAGCAGGGTCCAGGAGCGCCGCAGGTCGCCGTCGCCATTCACGTCCTGGACGCTCGCGGCCTCATGCATGCGCCGCAGACGAACTCTTGCTCGTCGTACGTTTCGATCGACGAAGCCCGGCGGGAGCGTCTGTGCCGTTCATGGGACAGACACTCCTCCATTTACATGCACCCTGCTCAATGACCATGGACGTCCGTGCTTCCGCGCGGACTCACTGCAGCCGGCAATGTCGCAGCCCTGACGGCCCTCGATCGCGTTCGAACGGTTTACGTCCCTCTTCCCTGCATGTCAAACAAACGCATCTTCGCGCTGGATTCCGTCGTGCGAGGCACGCTCGTCTCGGGGCTCCTTCGATACTCTGGCGGCCGAACGCAAGGCCGCCGACGAGCACTGACCACCGCTCCTTGAGGCCTCTGGACCCCTTCTGCTCCCTGCGCCCCATCTCAAGCCCGGCAAGCGCCAAGCGCAACGTTTGCCGCAACGCGCCCCAGCACTACGCGAGGTCGGTGCGCCGGCGTAACGCAAACCGGCCAAGTCCACCCAGGGTCCCCTGCGCGCGTCTCATCTTCACGCCGTCGAATTCGTGCCTTGCGCCGCCGCGTTGTGTCCAAACCCTCGCCAGACACCAACACCCCGGGCTCCCGTTGTACGGAGTCGCCCATGTCCGCACACCGCACACAGCCCTCCGTCCGCACATGTCCCTTCTGGCCGACCAGTTCACACCTCCCGGATATAGCGCGTGCGCGTTGCCGGCAACGCGCACCCGTGCACCTCACCGTTACGTGAGGCTGAGACGCATCGCCCGGCCGCGGGGCCTATCGCGCGCGCCGCGACCCTGCATTCGGCCCGGGGCGAGTGATCGATGTGCAGTCTATTTCGCCCCGGTGGGCTGTACCCTGGTGAACTCTATCTGGCCCGGATGGGCGATAGGTCTTTCTGAGCGGCCCGGCACGAATCTTCATGTAGTCTCGCTGTTTGCGATGTGTAGTGATCCTTGCTGGTATAATGTGAAGCTATATGTTGGCAGCCCTACGGTGTGTGTCAATGCCGCATGGTCTGACTGAGAAGACATGTCGAAAAGAGTCGGCTCCTGGATGTATTGTATCAGATGGTCGCGTCTGCACGCGGTGCTGAGTCGGGGCGCAGCATAATATCGGTGCGTTGTGAGCCGGCGCACATGCGTCGAAGCAGAGGCCATGTTGTCCAGCCAGGGTTCGCGAATAGGTGTAAGATACAGTGCCAGATGTTTGTGCAGTGGAACGCGAGCCGCTGCGCGGCGATATAAATACACGCTGGAAAGTTGATCGAGCTCGTCGCGAAAGCGAAGGCGGACTCCCCGAAGCAGAAGTGTACACTGTTTGGGTCTGTGGCGCGGGGCCACCTGGCTCGCAACCTTGGTGCGTCTCAGATCGAACTAAGACTGTGGACGTCGCGCTTCTGCCGCACACCCAAGAATACATGGTTCGGCGGCGCGCACTCGCTACTATACACAGGCGTCGTAAAAACCGAGCGATAGCTTCGAATTAGATAGTTGAAATACTCATAATGCTTCGCGAATCCACGCAACAACAGAAAACACGCGATGGACCTGGGCACCGAGGAGACGGCGGGGCTATTACTCGCTCTCGTCGCCCAGGAATGCCATTATACTTTGTCGGGCGGTCTAGAAGCACGGTACGATGTCGTCAGGGTTGTGTGGTGGAAATGAATGCGAGCACCGACCTTGCGCTTAGGGACGACCTCGATCTCCGATTCCTCTTCATTGTCGCTCACGGCATCCTTCTTCCGACGGCTCGCTGACGGGCCCGATTTGATCTTGCTCGCGAACTCCTGGACGTCCTCTGTAGCTAATTGTGAGCGCTGCACGCAAGGGACGTCATGTATGATCCGCACCGAGTTCCTGTTCGAACTCCCGCTTCGCCTTGATAGCCTTGGCCTGCTCTAGGCTCATGCGCCCACTCATACCGAGATCGGTGAGCATCTTCTTCAGCCGTCGTATTTGGTCCGCGGGCTTCTCGACGTCCTTGAACTCCTTGGCCCAGACCTTGCGCACCCCACAGGCGACCACGAGCGACTAGAACGGCCGCTGAAACGTTAACGAAGAGTGCGTGTGACGTGGAGTCACGATATGCCGACCTTGAGCCTCTTCACAGTCTCTTCGTCCTTGGTGAGCTCCTTTCCGGCGGTCTCGCCCCGCTTCTTGCCTTTCGGTGCCTTAGCCTTCTACAATTATCTGGTCAGCGCATGGCAGCGAACGCAGCGAGCGACGGTGTTTACGGCTGGTTCCTGCGGAAGGGCCCATAGTGAGTAAAAGCTAACCGAGCACGCCCTCGCGCACACTCACCCCGCTCTCGCCCTTGCGTTTGCGCTTCCGAACGGGCGTTTCGTCGATCAACACAGACATCTCCGAGTCGCTCTTCTGCCGTGATGCACGCGGGTGAGCACCCTGCCCGCCAAGGCCGTCGGGGGACGCACCGGATCATCTTGCTTGCCGTCGCGCGCAGATTCACCACGACGATCTGCTGCTGGCTCCGCGGGAGAAGCGGCCTCTTCTCCATTGTGTGCGGCTACGGAGCCGCCGCTCGTGCGCGCGGAAGGTGGCTTCGAGAGCTTTGAGGGCTGATCGACGTTCGGGCCATAGGCGCGTTATTAGATTAGCGTGTTGTTTGGCGTTTGATGCACGGTTTACCTCAGAACCGCCCTCCTCGACGTGCTTCGTGCCCGCCGCGACCCGTGCCCGAGGCGTTGGCTTGCTGCTTGACGGACCCGCGGCCGTATCGCTCCCGGCGTCTTCATCGGAGCTAGGGACCACGGACTGTGCCGGCATCTCGATGAGTACACGTATATGGAGCGCGGATTTTAAACTTAGCACCGACCGCAGATCGAAAGGCGGATTTGCTGGCCTTCTTGCTCGAAGCCGCCGTCGCTGCGCTCTTCGCCCGCGACTTTCGGGGTTGCGCCTCTTTGGGTGCGGCTCCGGCGGATTTTCTCTTTTTCGCGGGTTTTTCTTCTTTCGGTGGCTCTTCTGGGGCTTCTTCTAGTTGGCTCTATATGACAGGGTCAATACATGCGGTTGGAGCGGCTGCTATCCCCGAGCTCACGATATACTCCTTCGCGACCGCGTGCACGATGTCCTTGAGCTCTCGGGCATCAAGGGTCCCGGGTTCTAGGGACAAAGCCTGTTCGACTTCCTTCCTGAACGTCCCGTAGGTGAACTCGCTGCAAAAATGCGGTGTTAACCACCCATTTTCGCAATGTGGCAACAGGACACACTTACTGCAATTTGTCCTCTTTGACGACCCCGGTGATGACCTCCAACGCTTTCTCGCGCAACAGCTGTTCATCTGGCACCATGCTGTATGTGTGCGTGATGTACGATGTCGAGTATTGTAGCGTGAGAGTCGTGGGCCGAGGTACCGCGTCGGAGCGTGTGGCAAGACGCGTCGCGCGTCTGCGGTGCGTCACGGGCGCGCCGTTTGGTCCTGTTTGGCCAAAGTGAGCGTCTCAGCGCTAGCGAGGGGGCGCTTAGTCTTGCCTCCTCCCTCCTCGGCCGCTCGGACATGTAGTGAGGATCGACTTGAGAAGGTCAAGCTGTAATTCCGGAAGATCTCAAAAGTATGACTGTGGGCGAACTTTGGAGGGCAATGAAGGCGTACATGGCTTGAAAGGGGCTCGCACTCGTGTTTGGGCAGGCTGCAAAAGGCTCTATTGGCTACATTCCGGATCAAGAGGTATCAAACCGCAAGACAGCAATACTACTACAGATTACAAGGGCAATACATAAAATAATACACTCATCGCTGATGCCGATGACATCGCGGCCGGCGAACCCTTACAGACAGAAACAACAGAAATGTTCCAACGGTGCGGTAAATGAGCGAGCCCCTCGAAGTTCATACCACGGAGGCTCTAGTGACTAAGGCTCTTCGGACTCGAGGGACCCCAGGGACGGGGAGCGACCTATAGGTCGCCCTTCTTCATGCCCATCGCGCGCAAGAAGCCCCGGACGTTCTTCACGGCCGGCTTCTTCGCTACGATCGTCGCGGCCTGCTCTCCACCACGCGGCGGCGCCGGCGAAGCAATCGGCTGCTGCGGCTGAGGTTGAGGCTGAGCAGAGTGCGTGCGTCTCGGCGCGTGTGCAGGGGCGAACGAGGACGCGAGGAAGTCGTCCCGGACACGGTCGGCGTCCAGTGGGTTCATCGGGCACTTGAACGCAGGGCTCGGCGGCGTGAGCGTGAGAGGTGCGGGTCGGCGACGCTGCTGCTTCGCCGCCAGCTGCCGCTCGCTGAGCTGCACGGCCTGCGGCGCGTGGTGGTGGGAAGTCGAGGTGGGAGAGGAGGGCACTGGGAATGCATCGAGCAGGAACTCGGGCTTGCGCAGGTGCTTGGCGGTGCGGCGGGTGCGCGCAGGGATGGCAAGCACGGACATGCCGGGCCGGCGCGCGCACGCGGGCGCGAGCGCGCTGCCGAAGCGCGCGAGGTCGTCCGCGCCCTCGTCCTCCGCGCGCATCGCGTAGCGCGGGTCGAGGTCGGAGTCCTGGCTGGACACGCTGCCGCGGCGCACATCACCGCCAGCGACGACCACGGACGCCTTGCGCGCGGCCTTCGTAGGCGAGCCGAAGCGCACCCAGCTGCCGTCCTCGCTCTCGCACCACTCGTCGTCGCCGCCGAGCAGGTGCGCGTACTCCCACTCCTCGTCCTGGTCGCGCCAGACGCCGCCCGCGCCGTCGCGGTACACGTCCGACACACCGACGAGGCGGCCGTCGCGCGTCATCTCGGTCGCGCCGCCGGCCCTGGCCTGCGCCTCGGCGAATCTCCGGATGTGATCCTCGATGGAGCCGCCATCGGCGAGCTGCGCGAGCGCGAGCTCCGTCGCGAGAGGGGGCGGGCGGAACTTCGCGTACTTGGACTTCTTCGACGCGCTCACTGCGGCGCTCTCCTGCGCCCGCGACGCTTTGGCGTGCGCGGACGACTTCTTCGCAGGGATAGACATGTTTAGGGGAGGGGAAGGGGGGCCACGCATGGTGATCGACTTGGAGCGGATGCGGCGCGTGGGTCTAAGAGCAGACAGGCTACGGAAGGACTTGAGTCCCTTTACAGGCCGCACGGGGCTGGAAGGGGAGCGAGGGGCGATGCGCTGCGGGCTCAGCGGCGGGCGGGTCTTGCTCGTGAAGACAGTAGCCGAGTGCGGTGTCTCTGGGAAGTGCACGAAGACCGACGTGTAGCCGACTGCGGTAAGGTCCGGCTTGAAGTCTTTAATGGATGGGGTGATGACGATGCGCGACGCAGCTGTCGGAGAGTCTGAAAAGCTGAGGAACGACGCGGAGTGCGGGGTGCCTGCGTTGACAGAAGGGCGCCGGGAGACGATACAAGGCGAACCGCCAGAGGAACGGCGGGCGCTAGAGATGGAAGAACGACGGCGCGGCGAGCGAGGGGCAGGAGAGCCGGGTTGGACTGCGGCAACCCACGCCGCTACAGCTGAGGTCGTAGCAGAACGGCGCCGAGGGTATGAGGGCGCGCAGGAAGGAAGCCTAGGGACTGGAGGAGACGGGAGAGGCTGCGTGGGGCGTTTCTTCTGCGGCGGCGGGTGGGCGAGGAACGAGTAGGCTGGGGCTTGAACTGGAGCGTTGACCGAGGTGTTGAAGGTGGAGTTGACGGAGACGACAGCGGACATGAATGGATTTCGAGGAGGCTGGGGCGTGGTGGAGGCGTCTTCGAGCAGGAGTCAGCACACGTCCAACGCAGCTTCAAATGGTACAAGAAATGCTTACAGGAGGCGAGGAGGGGCGTAACTGGTTCTAAAGGAGGTATTGAACTCGTGAAATTGAGCTTGGCTGAAGGTCGAATGCGAGTTGCTGAGTAGGGCTACAGAGGGTGGCAAGTCCCGGTAAAGTCGAGGCGGAGGCGTAGAGCGGCGGTGAGCAGAGCGAAGATTGGGCGGAGAGCACTAGACTAGCTGGTGATGGCTGTCCAGGTCGGCGCGGTGGTGCTTAAGAGCACAGAGTGGACAAAAGTGCGTCCACCTCGCCCCGGGTAGGGACAATTGGCCTCGGCTGGGGACATCAACATCGTCTATAAACACAGCCGGCGCCTATCCCGCCTCCGCCCAAAGTGCGTAAACGCGCGCCCACATACCGCGGGCCACGTGGACCCCTGGGACCCAGCACCGCTCATTGTGCCGCCTCTATTGTCTTTAGGTGGCCGCGTTGCCTAAACGGTGCCCCGGGGTCCCCGCAAAGTACAACGCCTGCCTTTTGCAGAACAAATCCACCGTCGTCAAAGACAATAAGATGGCCTCGCATGACCTGCCACACAGACTTCTGCCGCCCTATCACTGCCTATCGGTGTTCGTCGGCGGTGTGGTCAATGTTGGCACCGCACACCCCGCCACCCACGCAATTGTCTTGCACGACACTAGCGTTCGCGCGCCCGCCGCCTAGAGCAATGTAAGCTCACTAGAAACGGTGAACAGAACGCGCGAGGCGGATACTAGAGTTCCTAGTCCCACTCTTATTGTGTTTGGGCTTGCCGTCGGACCGACGTTACGCCTGTAGAGTCGCCTGCCATAATAAGCGTACTCGGGCCACGGCGCCAGGTATAGTGTGTCATTTATTCTTGAGTTGTGTCACTGGCCCGTTCCTAATATCTTACAGAGCAAGAGTGTTTGTCGTGAGAATAACCATCGTGGTAGCATAGGAACACGTAGTGATACAGCAACAAATAAGTTAGGCTGGCTAACAAGCAGCGTCGCGACCAGCGCCAGTGGAACGCGCTCGCGCGCTCACAACGCAAGCGCAGGAGCCTGAGTTTGCTGCTGCTCGCGCACGACCCGCGCGCTCTCCATGACCGCCTCTGCAAAGTCCGCAAACTCGGTCCGCGACGCCTTGCCCCTCTGCTCGCGCCGCGTGTCAACGGTGGAACGTGTTCTGCCACGTGCGGACGAACCTTCAGCGCGTACACGACCACGCGTTCTTGCTGTGTGTCCTCCGCAGGCTCCATGAGCGCGACGCGGAGCTGGCCTTGCGCCTCGTCAAACGAGCAACGTACGAGTGGGCGCAGGCGGACGTTCATCGACACCTTCATCACCGGCTCGCGGCGGAACACTGCCAGCCGTCGTTCAGCATGTCGTTCCGCTGTCCCAAGGGGGAACAAGACGTGGGGAAGATGACGCACGGATCCGCTCGTGCCCGGTCTCCTTGTGCTTGAGTAGCTTCACGGTGCCCATGATGCCTTCACAGAAGTCGCGCTCGCCGCGCTTGATGAACACCTTCGAGCCTTTAAGCTCGGCAACGGCCTCCTCGTCCTCTTCTCCCGTTACGGCTAGTTGCACGTGTGCGGTGGTCAGCGATGGTGCGCTGTCTTCCTGCGGTGGAACTCGAGCTTGCAGCCCTACGTACTGGTTTGCGTACTCGTCGCGTATGACAGCGCCGCCAAAGGGTCGGAGGTCATCGCCGCGGAGGTGGTAGCATTGGCAGATGTCGACCACACAGGGCAGCCGGGGGACAAGCCAGCGGTAGCGCTTGAAAAGGCAGATGGGCTACCCGAGAAGGCTTGGAACGCAGAGGACGGCTTGGCCTTCGACGACGTCTTGTCAGCGCCCATTCCGATCGTGGACTCCGGGTGAACTCACTGCGATAATGGCGCTGGGAGTGCTGGGCCACACTGGCGCTCGAAGAGCGAAGGGCGGCTTCGCAATAGGAGCAATAGGCAAAGGGGATACCGCAGGAGGGGGAGAGCTTGGCGAGACAGGGGGCTCCGCGGCGGGGGACTGAGAGGACAAGGCAGGGGATTGCACTCAGTGAACGTCCAGCAACCCGCGCGGTGATTGAGAAGACACACATCGTGGGGTTCAGACACGGAAGCGCTGCCAGCTGCGTCTGTCTGCATGCCTGCCTGGGCTTCAATATCGGCAGACGCTTGCGTCACATCGGTGCAAGCAGCACCCAGTGATTGCGGGACGATCTCCTCTATTTTGATGGGCGCATCGGCGTGTTCTTCAGATTCTGACGTCTTGAGCCGCTTTGGTGACGAATCCTCAGGGTGCTGCAGCAGTCCAATCAGCGCCCCGCGGGCCTTTGCGCGGGAGTCCGCGAACTTACAGGGACCGACGGGGAGGCGGAGCGCTTCCGTTTGAGGGAGCCTTCTTCGACTTCATCTAAAAACTGTATAGGCTCTTGGTCAATGCAGTGTGCTCCAGAGCGGGAAGAAAGGCACGGGCGGGATGTGGAAGAGCCGTGCACGGCGCCTCAGGTGGAAGGTTTGAGGAACCCTGCGACACTTACGTTCTCCTGGCCAGCAGGGAGGGGCGTGCTGCACTCTGACGGTGGCGGCTCAGTCCCGTCGCGTTCTGTGACGCCAACACTAGCGGCGCGGGCGCTCGCGGAGCTGTTCCTGCGATGGAACTTGAAGAAATGAAAGCGGCTTTTGGCCCGGTCGAATTCGGTCGGCCTGTCGGGCGCCAGGAGGACACGCAGAAGATCCAGGCCCAAAGGCAGCAGGATGGACCAGCAGGGTGAGCGAGATCCCACGTTCCGGTCGACAAGGTGCATACCCATTCGCACCGCGGGTGCGCCCGCGAGAAATTCTGTAGCCGACTGCAGCCGAGACGGTGGCAAGGGCGCAGGCTACGAAATTGAAGTCGTTCAGCGGGAACATTGTAGAGCTGTAGCTTCCAGAGAGGGCGCGAACGAGGTTTATCGCAGACGAGATGGTAGGAAGAGTGAAACCGCGTCAATGTGCTTGTCGCCGGTTTATAACGTGGACTGTTCTGTGTACCTCGCCGCCGACATGAGGCGTGCAGTTAGCACAACACGTGTAGGGCTCATCAGGACTATCGGGCGACTGGGTCAGCTGAGTGCGCGCGCGTCGAGTCAAGGCGGGAGCGGACGTCGAGCCTGAGCATGTTGCACAACCTCGGAGAAGTGTTTGAACGAGTGGGTGCCCAGTGTTCTCATGGCCGGTGCAGAGTGAGTGGTGTGGCACCGAGGGCGCGGAGGAGATTGGCGTGAAACGTGTTCCTGTCTAAACGCCTGCTGGGAGGGCGTGGGAGAAACGGCGGTGGGAAAGTGCCATATATGGCAGAAGCAGACTCCCAGCAGCCGCGGCAGGGGTGCCACGTACACGAGCGTCGGACGAGTGAGAGCGGGAGGACGGCTGCTCTGCTCCCATCCACTGCCTTCGAGATGATACCCGCCCGCATGGGCTCGCAGGAGGGATATTTCGTGGGTAAATCGTCGTGTTGGACGGTCGCGATGCTCGTCGGCATCGCAGAGGACAGCACCGGGGCGGTGGGAAACGCCCAGCTCTCAATTGACCACGTCAGCCTGCGCCGGCCTGATTCCCCACGCGCACCGCGACGGTCGTATAAGGACCTCTCTCCGCCGTTTCGCCCACCATCCTAGGTCTGTCTGCATCCCCGCCCTCCTCTTGCCATCATGCAGCTGCACAATTGGCTCCCGCTCGTCATCGCCCTCACGCCTTCGCTGGCGTCGGCGGCCCTCTTCCCTAAAGACACCGTCGTCAAGATGATAGACGCGAAGGACTGGAAGAAAGTGATGAAGGAGAACGTGCGTACTGCTTCTTGATACTTCTGGCGTGCTATCTACGCGTCGCACTGCGTCTTCATGCCCGTCTGGCGCGTCAGAACTCCTGGACTGTCGCCGTCTAGGGGTTAAGCGCTTGTTCGTGCCTCCAGGAAATCATAGACTAATTCGAGTACTTCACAGTCCACCTCAGTAGTTGCGTTTGTCGCGCCATGGTGTGGGGTGAGTTTCATCTTCCACCAAGCCTTGCGTGTGCACGATCCTGACAGTCCATGTAGCACTGTCAGAAGATGGCGCCCGAGTTCAGCCAGGCCGCGCTTGGCGTCTACCCCATGATCCCGTTCTATGCCGTCGACTGCGACAAGCAGAGCAACAAGCGGCTATGCTCAGAGCAGGGCGTGTCCGGCTTCCCGACGCTCAAGGCATGTCTCCCGCGTTTCGCTTGACTCGGCGTCGCATTAACGCTTCCCTGTGACCCTAGCTATTTCCGCGCGGCAAGGACATGAAGCCTATTGACTTCGATTACCCAACTCGGACCGCGAGCGCATTCTACTACTGGGCTTCCCGGAACATCCCACACAATGTTAAGAAGGTCTACCACCTCGAAGACCTCCCCGCCTGGGTTAGCGAGGTACGCTTACGTCGCAGCGCTCCACAGCTTGGTCTTGACCCAACTCCATGTACAGAACATTGACAAGCCTCGCGCCCTGCTTCTCAACCAAGGCAAGGGCATTCCTCTCCTCTGGCAGACACTCGGCAACAAGTACAAGGGCCAAATCACCTTCGCCGTCCACCGTGACCGCTATGGGAAGAGTTCGCTTGAGATGGGTCTTGAGAAGGGTCCCGCGAAATCCTCCAAAGTCCTATACTACCCTCCGGGCGCCACGGATTACGTCCGCTACCACGGTGAGCGACGGGCTCTTCGACGCATCTCTTCGCTACATCAATCAATATGCTCATCGGTCTGCTTGCAGGTATTAACAAACACGACCCGCTCTCGAAGTTCTTCGACTCCATCCTCGATGGCACCCTCGATCTCGAGGCCCTCGCGAAAGAGGCTCCGCCCGTAGAGGTCGAGGAGGAGGACCAGGACGAGCGGGAAAAGGAGATCGAGCGCCAGCAGGAGGAGCAGCGGATGAAGCTCGCGCACGGCGGCTACAACGACATGATCGACTTCGAGGCGGCGCTGAAGGCGGGCATCAACCCGCACGCGCCCGGCGGTGCGAACGCCGAAATCCCCATGAAGAAGCCCAAGGCGGAGAAGGAGGAAGATCCCATCCACCGGATACTGAAGCACCAGGAGGAGGAAGCACGCAAGGAGGCCGAGCGGCCGAAGATGGCACAGACCGGCGACGGCGCCCAGATTGTGTTCGACCCCGCGGAGACCGGCCACCCAAAGACACCAGTCGCGGGCGAACCTGCGGCGACGCCGACGGAGGAGGCCGCCCCGGCTGAGACCGCTTCGGAGGAGACGACGAAGGGACACGTCACCGATGAGCTATAGCACCTCGGGCGGCGCGTGCATCGTCCCGTTAGGCTCGCTGTGTGGGTGAACGGACGTTCGTTTCTGTGTAAATTATCGCCGGCTTCTCAGATCGAATTGTTACTTCTCTGCAGCGAGTGTTGGGCCGAACCGGCGGTTCATTGAATCTTGCTGCCCAGGGCCCACTTCCGCCCCTTCGCAAGGTGCGTCTTCGCAAACGTTGAGCGGGCGCCAGAGCCTGTAAGCAAACGTGACACAAAGTGTGAGAAGTCGCCGCGTGGAGAGCTGATCACCGCACGCAAGCAGTACGAACGAAGCAGTCCGACCTCCAGGCCAGGGCAGACACGCGTCTCGAGCAGGGGCGCGAGACGTACTGCTCACGGCGAGCCAATGCGGGCAGCCGCCGTACACCACCCCATGATTGATTGACATTCGCAAACGCTATCTGCCTGCGCCAGCAGGGAGGATGCAGTGCAGAAGTTCGCGTACGAGGCTGGCAATCCAGCTCCCTCCACAATCGCTGGCCGGAGGGACGATCGCTGCGTGCGGAGGGATCTCCATCACTGCGCAACCACGGATCTGGAATGTGAACGGGATCGCGGGGCGCAGGCTGCCCCTCTCGGCCAGCAGCAGCAGTCCCACCCGCATTCTCGCCCGGTTCCTTCGCGGCAGGTTTCGCACCCAGCGCGCACCCGTTGGCAGGAGCCAGCTGCCTCATGTGAGACGCTCCCCGTGGCCGTCCGATGATGTCCACGATCGCGCGGGGCGCGTCGCGGAGACGCGAGGACCCCTTTGGGCGAGGCCGCTTAGCTTAACGTGCCCACGTCCCCGGTCTCCGTCCTGGATCTCCTCCAAGACGTGTTTTGCGCCCAGTGTTCAGGGTCCCCCCTGCGACTCGCGTCGAGATGCCCTATATGACAATTCATCCGCCGGCCAGGAAGCGCGTTCGACGCGCTGCCTCTCACTTCCCCACCCCCCCTCCTGTCTCCAATGGCTGCTCGATTGCCTGATGAGGGCGGTCCGAAGCCCTCCCCCAACGGCAGCCACCAAAGCTCGCGAAGGGCGCTCCGTCGAGCCGATCCTCGAGCCTCGCTCTGCGCGGGTCATTGCGCCATGGCCAAGGCCACGCACCCCCGAGAGGACGATCCGACTGGGGAAACGGGTTGCGCCGTCGGTGGTGCGGTATAAAAGGGAGCGTGCGGCGGACTCGTCTCGGTAGGTCCACGACACACCTCCCCCTCCACCAACACCCACATGTCTCTGCATAAGTTTCGCATCAACCCCCCGAAGCCATACGCGGAACGGATGACTGAGACCCGGGCGGAAGTCCGCAGGCTCGTCCGTGACCAGCTCTGTAGGTCGCCCTGTCCGGCTGCCGTACTGCCCCCGCATTTCTGACCCGCGGCTGCGACAGCGCAAATCACGGGGCAGCCCAACGCGACGATGAAGTGGGCACACAACGCCTACATGAAGGATGTCGTCTCGCGCTACCGTGTGCGCCTCGAGGGCTGGCCCTTGGCGGAGGTCCCGTTCAGGAACCTCAGCGACGTCCCGAACCTGCAGAAGCTGGAGCTCCTGCTGCGCGGACTGCACGACGGGACCATCCGCTTCGTCCGAATTACCGAGGAGCAGTACCAAGCCATGCTCGGGGACCCCTCCCCGTGGGTCGGCCACCAGGACGCGGTTGGGGAGGAGGGCGACGCGGACGAGACTTGAGCGCGGGAGCCCTGCGTTCGTTTGCTAGGACAGGTCAGTGCAGACGTTCGCCAGCGCGCCGCCGGAAGATCCGAACTCAATCATCTCACCTAGGACATTCTATCCTCTTGGTTTTTGGGGTCGTTGGTTCTCGTTTTCGCCCGACTCGGCCGTCCCGTCTGGAATGTGGAGTTCGCCCGGTGCTGTCTATTATACCTTCCCGTCGCGCTTTCGCACCGTCCGCGCTGCTGTCACTGTGTATGTACTACTGTGTAGAATTCGCTGTCGAAGCCCCCAAATTACATATCCGGTCCTTGTATACCCCGTATGGGTGATGGTGTGACCCAAGAAGCCAACTGTGCGCACCTGGATCACCATTCAGCCTACCCCCACACTACGTAACGAGCGTACCAGTCCAAGCGAGGACACTGTGGCGGTGTCTCTTGCGTGGCACCCACAATACTTGTCGATGCCGATCGCACCTTGCTGGGAGTATCACTTTCGGGGAGGACTGCGCACTGTTCCATGGCGGCTGATCGATACGGTGGGCACGAGCCACGACGCCCTGTCAAACGACCCGGCGAGTAGGACATACATGACGTAGCACAGATTCCGGACACTTACCGCACGGCTCGTGGCAGGTTCCCCTTGAAATAACGCATAGGCCTATATATGCGCACCACAGCGGGCGCACACAACGAGGGCTCGGGTCGCCGGGCGGTGGACCGGCGGGCGGTCGCGGACTTCATCGACCTCATCGATGGCGCAACACGCATTCCGGACGGTGCAGCCATGCGCCTACGCACCCGCGCGGAAGCACGTCTCATGACACACCCCCAGCGCGGCCGCACGCCCGCTGATGAACGCACCCACAAAGAGCCGCTAATCCCTGTGATGAACCGGCCTGATCGCACAGGCTGCTCTCGAGTTCTACGCTGGAATGGGGACGCGCCGCGGCCGGTCCTGGTCTTGGTCCTGCTCGCGCGCCGAACTCCTACACGACAGAAGAGATGCGGTGAGGAAGAACTTCGACGTCTGATACCACTTGGAATGTTAAGGTTCAATGGGAATGGGGGTCCGAGACGACGGCGCGGGCGAGCCCGACGCAGAGCTCGCCGTCGCGGTGCCTGTAAGGCGCCAGCAACTGTTACGCAACGGCAAGCATCGCGGGCGTACTGGGCCCCACCTCGGCCGAGTGCGTGTGCTGCAGAAGGTGGGACTGCCGGCTCGATGTCCGTGGTGACGAGATCTCCTCAATTCCTTCAGTTTACTCACGAACAACGGACATTCGGATGGCGGTGATATCGGTGCCACGCAGCTCGAGAGGATGGGGTTAACGCATCAAGATGGAGTGGGGGACCAGCCTAGTGCGCTGAACATCCGGACACGGCGCTTCAGCATGGGAGGTCAATAATCAATGAGAGAGCGCAACGAACTTGCCGCATGTATGGCTGAACGGCGCGCACATCAAGAACGTCCTGGACCGCCAAGCCCAGACGGGCGGTTGTCGGCCGAGCACACACGCGCACGCTGCGCGACATTGAGTAGCAAACATTGCGAGTTAAATTATACGAAAACGGGACACCGGGCGGGCAAACACTACACGACTGCCTTGCGCCTTGAGAGCGGCTTCGTCTTTTTCCTCTTCTTGCCCTGCTCGAACGCGTTCGCGCTCTTGAGGTCGCGTCCAAGGGGGTCCTCCTTCTTGACCTGGTAAATCCGGACCTGTACACGCCGTGAGCGACGCGTTCGAGCCCCTGCAGCGGTGGGATACGTACGATCCAGTTCTCGGAGGTGAACGCCTCGTCTGCCGGTCCGCGGAACGGTCAGGGCCGCACTCGCAACGTGGCACAATTAGGAGCTCACCCAGATGATCCAGGGTCGGCCCCGTCTTCGGAACCTGTTGGCCGCGAACGCGATCGACTGCCTGCTGCCCCCCGAACAACTCCGCGAAGCTATCAAGCGAATAATGAGCAGAGCACGCCGCATCCACGCACACGCGTGGGCTAGGGGACGGGGGACGCACCGGTAGTACGACATCTTGTACATGAGACTCTCCTTCATGGTGGCGGGCGCGGCATCGTCGATTCTGTACTCGCCCTTGGCCGTGAAGTAGTTCGGCTCCTGGATCTCGTCAGGCCAGACACCCTGCGCGATACGAACCATCCAAAGGAATTTGTTGATGTCGTCGCCGGAGTAGCCGATGAGGCCACCGAAAATGACGAGCACGTATTCCACATCGTGCTTGCGCAGGATGGGGTACGCGACCTCTTCGGTGCTGGACATTGCCTTTCCAACGGTCGCAATGTGCGCTGGCAACGGGGAACACGTGAAACAATTTAGCACCGAGGCAAGCGAACAGAAGGACGGCTGCGAGGCGCAGGTACGCACTGTTGTTCCACGTATTGTTGTCGACGAGTGTCGGCCTGTCTGCCATCCCGGCGATCTGGTATCCGTAGTCCCACCAGCTCATGACCACTGCGTCTTCGGGCGTGTTCTGGCGGAGCCAGTAGTACGCCTCGCGGAAGTCGTCAATGATGTGCTGGCTCCCGTCGGGGTTTGTAGACGCGAGGACGACGGACGGAGAGGAGTATGCGCTCGACGTGACGTAAGTGCAGTGGAGGACGAAAAAGAGGAGCATGCCGAATGCGTTGAAGATGACGAGGGAGCGCGTGTCCAGCCCGAAGATCCCGCGAGGCTTGCTGCTCTTGTCAGATGGGGACAAAGCTGCGATGAGGCCAGATGCCAGACCGCTGGCCGAAGACTCTACAGGAGCAGCTTTCTTGGCCTTCTTGCCAGTTGCAGGGGCAACTGCGTCCGTGCCGACGGAGGAGCCGCTCGCGGGAGAAGCCGCAGCCGCAGAGTCTGCTTCCGTCGACGGGGCAACGTCCTCTGAGACCGCAGGCTCGACCGGGTCCACGTACGTGTCCAGCAGCGAGGAGAACGCAATGGCAGCAGCCACGCAGACCACAGGGGTAAGCGTGAGCATCAGCCGGACCATGACTCCCGCGAAGTAGCTGGCGACCAGGGCGTAAATGATGACGAACACATGCTCGTCCCGTAGCTCCCGGAAACAGAGCACGACGCCGGCGGGGAAGATGAAAATGAGGAACTGCAGATCCATAAAGAACGAGGGCCATGCGGTGGGCTGATGCTCCGAGACTGAGGCGATGATGGGAATGTACCTGAGTGACAGAACATGTCAGTCAAGGGATAGCGCAGCCCAATGCAAATGTACGTACTTCTTCGCGTAGCCCGTGTCCCAAAGCGAGTAGAAGCGGCCGGTCCAAGGCGCGATCCAGCCCTTGTACGTGAGGCCGCCAAACGCCAGGGCACCAACGAGGCCGATGACGATGACTGAGCTGTAGAGGATGCTCTGGAACTGCTTGGAGGACACGTGAGTGCGCACCATTCCGGCGAACGCGACGATCTGCAGCAGGCCGAAAACACCTGTGGAGCGGGCAGGGTCGCATCAACGCGCACACGCCCGACGATCAATGAACCTACCCAATGCCGCCATATGCTCGCTGGTCCGCACAGGTTGGAACCCGACGAAGGGGACTTGCATACTCGACAAGGTCCCGATCGCGTACCAAGACGAGTATGCGACGTACAGGCGGCTGCTGAATCGCCCCATGAGGATCAGCGTCAAGGCGTGTAGGGGGATCATGTTCGTGATGAATGCATAACCACCTGTAAGAGTATGTTATCAGCGCGATACATCTGATGCAGATATTAAGCCGCACGCACCCCAAGCGGCGACCATGTAAAAGTAGAACAGCGCGGTTAGCGTGCCGAAGAAGGCGCTTCCGGTCTTCAGAGCTTTAATCCAGCAGTAGAAGGTGAACATGAGCAAAAATATCGCGATAGCCTCGTTGTCATATGACCCAGCGACGGAGCGAGAGATGTAACCGGGAGCAATGCCGATGAATGCGGCCGCAAGGAGCCCAGCACTCTCATCTTTCATCTCCTTCGTAAACCTGTGCATTCGTGAGTAGACTCGTCTTGCATGTAAGAACAGAACACTTACATGTATGTAGACCAGGCGGTAAGGGCGCTGAACCCTGGCGCGAGGAGAACACAAATGTTGCGGATGTCGACAGGGAGGTGCAGCGCATGGAGGACGTTGTAGATGACACCGCTGGTAGCCATCAGACCCGGGTAGATCGTGCCACCTACGACACGACCAAGAGGATACCAGGCGGTGGGGTCAAACCAGTTCCAGAATTCCTGTAAATACGTTTGGTAAGCCTCTGCAAGCCCGGAGCATGACGCGCCAGTAGCGGATGAGCGGTCTCAGAGACTTGATCAAGACGGGCGCGGGGGCGAGTCTTTGCCACCGCTGTCGATTCAAATGGCCCAATGCGCGTCGTAAGAACCTCAGGAGGAGAACAACTCACATAGAAGCCCTTCTCAGCAAGAACCCTGGTAGCCCGACTGAGGTTTGTCCTAGCTCAGCTGGGGACACAGTGACGCAATGGTGGTGCACTTACTAGTTGAACCACGGGTCACTGGTTTCTCGCTTAGCATTCCAAGGTACCCTCGAAGATACAGACGAAGACGTACAACTCGTGGATGATACTCTCAAAGTTTATGACCGCAAACAACCGCGACGCGATTGCAGCACCGGAAATGAGAGAGAGAGCGATAATGCGCAGCAGCGAAGACGTGTTCGCTACTGTCGCCGGCGACAGGTTGCTTGGGAGGGAGTATGCCAAAGGCATGGCCGGTGTCGGGGACGCGTCGCGCGTCGAGGACGGTGTTGGATGAGGGAAGGTGGAGAATGAGCGGGAGAGGATGAGCTTGAGGCCCTCCACACTCCGACGCGCTTGCTTGACACGTCGCGCTGCTATTCCTGGAGTCCACGTGAGCGCTTAACTGCGCACCGACTCTGCCTTTGGGCGCTACGCGAATGCGTTCTCTCGCTCAACGCTCACGACGACCTCGGCCGACAGTCTGCCCTGAAACCGCACCTTCTCCTACTATCAGCTCAGCGGCTCTCTCAGTAACACCACTTGCATAATGTCTTCATCTCGAGATCGCGTCGAGGACACATATGAGCTGCAGAATGACCAGAGGTTGGACGAGTTGCACTCAAAGCTTCGGACACTACGCGGCGTACGCTGACAATATGTGCGTTGCTCTATCACATATTGACATTGTTTACTAGGTCACCACCGACATCTACGACGATGTTGAGCGGCAAAACACGGCGCTGGATACTGCGGTGAGTGCCCAGCCAGCCGTCTCCGTATCTTTCCTTCTCAACACTGCTCTCCTCAACCTTAGCGCGACGCTTTCTCGTCATTCGGAACGTCTCTTGCACAATCATCACGACGAGCCAGTCAAGCATTTGGATTAGGGCCTGGGGGCGTCAAGCAGTGGCGAACAATCGGCTACTGTGCGGCTGCCTTGGTCGGACTATGGATCCTGTGGAAGATATTGTTCTGGTTCTCGCCCTCAACATCCTCATGACCATGACACTAGACTCTATACTGTACTGTACTTCTGCATGCTACTTGCGACACCCTCGTGTTACTTATACCTCGCTATTGACCCTGGATCCCGCTTCAGTAACGCAATCTGGCTTCAAAGCTCCAAGTTCGACGGGATTCACAGGCCTCACTGCCCAGCGAAGCGTATCTCCTTCAACATGAGTAGTATATGAGTTGCAGGAGACAAACTTGGGCCAGTCTACATCCCCCATATGTACTGCGCGATGGTGAGTCTTGCCATGCCGCGAATTGCGCGACGAGACCTGTGCGGCGCAATGTCGATTCACATATTGCCGACCGTTGGACGCGCCGACGTGAAACGTTGACCACTCCCTCATTACACCATAAGTCTGCTGGCCCTTTCAAAAATAGGCTCTCCTGACATATCCGCAAGATATGACACTAGACTCGTCGCGTTCCAATCACTTTGACTAGACACGTCCTCGATCCCCTTCGACACTTGCAAGTCAAAGTGCAGCGCCGTCGGGATAAAGACGGCGGGTTAGGGTTCTACAATAGGAAACGATGATACCATTGCGTGTTACGGTACTCGATCATTGCCTGCGGCAAGAGTCGTCCGCTCACTCACTCTCTTCCTCAACCATCATCCCTCCAACCGCCCTCGGCCGTCTTTTGAGATAATGTCTGACAAAGATGTCCTCCTTTCCATGGGGTTCGACCCCGCTCGAGTCGAATGTACACCCCACTACCTTTGCACCCGAAGTCGCGACTGACACGCGCATCCGTGCTTTGTAGGGGCATTGAAAGCCACAGGAAACCGCGGCCTGCAGCCCGCGATGGATTTTCTAATTGAGAACGATGGCAAGCCCATACCCGATCTCTCATCTGTGACCGCGTCTTCCGCCGCCGCACCGAGTGGCGGTGGCGGCGAACCCATGGACGAGGATGATGAGGACCTGGCCGCGCTCAAGGCGGTGTACGGAAAGAACCTCGCAGGGGGAGCCGGGGCCAGTGCGGGAGAGGGCAGCGCCAGTGCAGGCGCAGTGGTGGAGGCGAAAAGCATCAAGTGCGCGCAGTGCGGGAAGACGTTTAAGACCGTCGAACTCGCGAACTTCCACGCTGAGAAGAGCGGGCATGACCAGTTCGAGGAGTCTACGGAGGAGGTGCGCTGCCGTTAAGGTTTCTATGCATGCCTACCCTTGGCCAACCCGTAGGTACGCATAGATCAAGCCTCTGACCGAGGAGGAGAAGAAGGCGAAGCTTGCAGACCTGAGGGAGAAGCTTGCCCAGAAGAGAGCGGTCAAGGCGAAAGAGGACGCGAAGGAGAACCTTGCGAACGAAGCTATCCGTAGGAAAGCAGGTCGGGTAAGTGAACGTCCTCGCGCGGCCTGCGGACACAGCTTGATGCACCACCACCCACACAGGACATCAACGAGATTCGCGAAGAGATGCAGCAGAAGGAGCTCCTCAAGGAAGCTGAGAAGAAGCGGAAAGGTGTGCTTACAGTTCCACCTTTCGTCATGCCGGTGCACACTAGTGCTAACAACGATGCCGGAAGAGAAACTTGATGACGCCAAGGCTCGTGCGGCTGTGAAGGCACAAATCGAGGCCGACAAGAAAGCGCGCGCGGAGAAGGCTGCGCGCGAGAAGGCACTGCGGGAGGGGAAGACTTACACAGAACAGTCGACCTCCGCGGCGGCCGCTGGCGCGTCGACAGCTCCAAAGCCGGCGGGCAAGGACTACCCCGAGACGCGACTACAAATTCGTATGGCCGGTGGAGGAGCGCCATACACAACAACACTGCCTAGCGATTCCCGTACGCTCCACCATCCTGCTTATGCTGATGGAGACCGGACGCTGATGCATTAATCCCAACAGCCCTCCGCGCGGTAGCGGAGTTCGTCGCCGGACAGACCCTTGCGGTCGACGTCGACACCGTCAAGTTCTCTCTTACGTTCCCAAGGTACGCTACCAGGGCTACGCAACGGCTCCCTCCCGTGTGAATGACTGTGGGCGCGTGCTAATCCGTATCTCCGTCCCGCAGGAAGACGTTCTCGCAGCAGGATATGTCGCGCTCGTTGCGAGAGCTCGGGCTGACGCCTTCGGCGGTAAGTACAGTCTCGATTTGCCGATAGAGAGATATGTCTGACTCGGGGCTGGAACAAGGTCTTGATTGCCTCTTGAACCGAGAAGTTGTGATGTTGATTCTGTCGTTCCGGCGTTGCGTCATGGAAGACCGCCCGGAGAAGCCGCGGTGGACGGTTGCGTGGGTGGAGGACGGGGACCTGCTGAATTAATCCAACATGTATTTGTATGCTGTTATGCGCATGCGAGGCGCTGTGTTCTTGAGCTTCCCGGGTCCCCGTGTGGTCATAATATAGGTCCGCGTTCCTGGGGGAGTATGGTATATGCATAATTGCGGGGCGCGTGCGGGGAGTGCCGCGGGCGATAATCAGAGGGAAGAGACGCCGTGTTGTTGGGTGTGGGATCACTGGCAGGATCATTGCTTTTTGCGCCAGAGATGCGCTTGCCTTCTCTTCCATCCCTCCATGTCTGTCTGAGTTCCGCTCTCTCCCTCTCTCTCCCTCTCCTCGTCTTTCTGCCTATGCGCTAGTTCTCCATGGACGTCGCCCGCGCACGCTCGCCCCCAGCCTCGCTTACCCGCCGCCCCATAGGCCCTCGCAGTCCCGGTAGAGCTGGCACCGCACCGCCCAGGAACATCATCCCTCTCGACCTCAGCGCCCGCTTGCAGGAGGATGCAGCGCCAGTGTACGCTTCCCCAGAACCGCTAGTCTCTTCCAGCCCGCGTGCGGACTCACCTATGTTCAAGAGGCCGCCCTCAGAGCAGGAGCACACGCTCTCTGAGGCCAGCGCCCGCGGCGAGCCCGAGGGCGATACGAAAGAGTCTCCGCGCGCACAGAGCCCTCCCCTATCGCCTGATGAACCGGGCGTATCTCTCAGCACACTCGAAGATGCAAGCGAGCCTCCCGCTCCCGAGAGCGACGCACTCCCCAGCGTACTCGAGGATGCAAGCGGCGAGTCTCCCAGCGTGCTCCCGGACGCGGGCCCGCCAGAAGCCACAGCCGCAGTCACGATACCTCCGCCCGTGCCGGAGCCTTCGCCGTCCCCGCCCCGCTCGGATGGGAGCCGGCCCCCATCCCTCCAGGTGAGCGCGCATCGCAGGAGCCTGTCAGAGAAGAGCGTGCAGGCGAGCCTCGCCGCTATCCCCCTCCCCGCGCCCACCGAGGCCTCATCCACGCCCGCGTCGACGCGAGCGTCCACCCCGGCGCTCACCCGCATGATGATCAAGCGCCCGCCCCTCCCACCGCCGCCTGCTCTGAACTTCGAGGCTGAGCCGATCCAGTGGAAAGCGATGACTCTCGAGGCGGCGCAGTGGACATTAACCTCAGAACAGCTTCAGGAAACTGTCTCGCGGGCGATCAGGCATTCCGCGTCAGAGTCATTCATCCGTGTAGTGCCCACGCACACATTTGACGTCGAACTGCCGCAAGAATTGGAGCGGCTGGAATCTGTATGTGCACAGCATCCCCGCTGTCAACTATACACAGCTAACCGATCTTCATGTAGTTGAGGATGACAACCCAGGCGCAGTACAGGTTTAGTATGCACCGGCGCACGATGCTGCTCCAGTCGTTAGCTGCCTTGTCGCAGTCACAATATCCAGACAACGGCGATGGTGAAGCGCTCTACAACCTGACAACGCAGCTCGCGGAGCTCACCGTCTCGTGTGACCGACTTATGGAAGCCCTCGTGCGTATCTCCGACCAACGCGCGCAGATCCAGCAAGTACAGAACTTGCACATTGCTTCCGCGCTCTCCATGGCGCTGCGAAAGCTGAACACTTCGTACGCGAAACGCACAGCGGATTTGGCGGAGGCGCGTGCACAGAACGAGGCGCTCAACGCCGAGCTCGAAGAGGCGTGGAGCATGGCTCAGGACATGGCGCAGGAGATGGACGATCTCGATAATTTCGACCTCGAGTTCAGCGACGAGGACGAGGACGCGGATGCGCTAGAGGCGGAGATCTACAACGACATGGACCGCATGTCGACGGTGGCAAGCGTGCGCAACGCGGAGGTGCTCGAGATCACCGGCAAGGCGGTCGCAACGAAGGCGATGCTCACCACGCTGCCCACCGGCGAGAAGCAGGGCGACCGCACGAGTCGCGTGTTCGCAGCGAAGAAGCGGAGTAGCAGGGCATCGAAGGCGAGCTTGCGCATTCCGAAGACGCCAACGAGCGAACGGAGCGAACGTCCTGACCGCACATCCATCCATTCCATCCGCCGGAGACAGAGCCGCAGCAAGAGCATACGGCGGCGTCCTGAACGCAACGAGGCTGTGTCCCCCACGGGCGAAGATGTCCCACAGATGCCTGTCATCCGCGCGCCTGGCGCAATGCCTAGAAAGCAGGGCTCGTTTTTGGAGCTGTCCGAGACGAGGCCGGTTTCCCCCGCAATCAGTGCGGTGTCAGAGCCGCCGCCGCCACCACCACCGGAGAAGATGCAAGGCCAAATGAGCTCATGTGAGTTTTACTTGACATTCGCGTTCGTCGTCAGAGGCTGATATACCGACTAGCACCATCGGAGGATATACCCCCACCCGCACCTGTCGTCCCCAACCCGCCCCCATCACCCACGTTCGACAGCATGAGCATCCCTACTATCTCATTATCTGAAGAGCCGAAGGCACCGTCCTCATCATGGCGCGCGCGCAACCTCTTCTCGCGCCGTGTACAGTCGATGCATCCGACACGTGCAGCGGACGACACAGCGACGGCCCCGCTCAAACGCTCGATCTCGGAGGTCAAGCAATTTGACGGGTGGCCATTCGGATCGCACAAGACACAGCGTTTCTCCGTGCCTGTTTTGTCCGTCATCCAGCCCCTCCGGAGCCGGTCCTCGACCGACAGCGCGCCCGCCGCGACCTCATCGCGACACTCGTCCACCTCAACGAGGTGAACGTGCGCGCACACACCAGCTTAAGTTATCACATGTACATGTCCTGCCGGTTTGGATCTTGTATCTCCAGTACGTCTCCCCTCTGGAGTTTCCTCTCCCTTCCGCCAATCCGCTGATGCCCGACTCGCCCGCAGTTTCTTCTCATTCGTTCTCTCATCTCTATCTGGAGTGGACCGCCCTTCGTTACCCCACCGTCGTAATACCAGCACACCGCTCCCCATTTTGGCTCCCCGCGCATCTCTCCCCGTCTGAACGCATGCTTGCTATATCTCCCAGCTCCCCCTTCCTTCGCACTCCGACTGTACCATACGCAACCCTCGGCCCTTAATAATGCCTCTGCTACTGCTGCTGCTACTGTTACTGTTACACTCCCATGCTGATTGGCTGTCACAATGTCGCAGACTCTGGGCCCCCGGCCATTCACGCGCGCTCCTGTATTGTTACCATACACATCAATACCTCATCCACACGCACAAACCGTCTGCCTACCAGAATAGCCGCAGCTCGAGCGCTCAGACCTCACTCGTCACCGGTTCACCAGCCATAAGCTTGAGAAGTTCTACTCCATTCTTGGTCCTTGAAATGACATAGGTATGGACGCAAGCCGCTCGAAATGCAGCCCCTGATACGTCGATATACACAAACGAGACACGCACCGCGAATCAGTCCGTAAAGGCGAACCTTGGGGAGACACATTACTACTGCAACCGGGACCGGTCAGCTCGAAAGCGCTCGTACCCACATGGTTGTGGCGTACAGGACTCCGAGCACCTCCATTAATGGTTCACGTCACATATACAATCAATATGCTTTGTTATACTATATCTCTCTCGGAGACTCAATTTGATCACTGGCAGCTCATGCTACTTGTATTTACCGTCCGGTAGGCACTGGGCCAGTGAACAGGTATCCAGATCTCGCGTGCAGAGTTCGAAGTGGCATCCAAGGACTTGAAGCTTCGTTATGCAGTCCCTCTCTTGCAAGCGCTCTCGAACGCAGCTTGCAGCACCGCGACGTCCGCCAGGCCATCGTCGTCTACGCTGTAGACCGACACTCTTGTTGCTGAGGACGTTAAGTATCTGTTTCAACACTGCGCGGAGGCGCATGCGGCGCACTTACTGCACGGCGGCGATGAAGGCAGCGTCGCAAGCGGAGGCTGTTCTGCCGGAGAGTGGTCTGGCTGGTGGGATTCTGGCGTGTGGAGAAGATACGGGACTCGCGCCCGGCTGCTATGTATGCATTCAAGCACAGCGTCGCAGGTGCGGTGACGGTCGACTGTGGCATGCCGGGCAAGTTGTTCGCACCGTAGATGGCCGCCCTCGATGATGTGGTCCATTTCCTGCGACGAGACGGTCGTCGCCGTCTGCGCGCTCGCGGGGCGGCAGAGGACAGAGACGAAGGCGAACGAGCTGTTGGATATGATCACCATGTGGTCGAGATATGGCGAGATGCCAGCCATGTACTTCGATGTCGTCAAATCGAACATAGACAAGCGTGCCGCGGCAGAGTACGTGATGCTGTGGGACGGTGAGCGAGGAGCCGTTGTTGCAGAGCGCGGTTGCCCCGAGGGCGCCCTGTGCGCTCAGGCTTTCATGCACTCAGAGCCAGCCGAGGAGCGGACCCCCCGTGCCTAGCCAAGACCGCCAGAGAGCGACAATACAGCTCGTGCGGGCCGCGGAATTCCAGGACAGCCCATCCTGCCCCTAGCGGTGTTGTTGTGCGCGGGGTAGCGTCGACGGTGTCGGACGCACTTTGTGATGAAGGAGGGCTGTTGTAGACGGCCACGGCGGTGTACTGGCCAAACGGGATGTTGATATGGCGCAGGACGGAGATGGCGCGGGCACTGGATGTGAGATGTGTTGGCTGAAGATGGCCTTGCGAGTGTGTGATGCGGCACCGGAGCTTAGAGTCTGGACCAGAGCATGAGGTCGTGCCCGTCGCATGGTGTCGCGTGGGTACTATCGACGAGCGGTGTCGACGTCGTTGTGGGTTGCGGGTCAATCCTGTGTGCAAATGCTGGGGAGCACCTGCACAATGCAAGGGGATTTATGTGTTGTTTTTGCTCGCGGGTGGCCTGTAAGCACAAAGTTGTGAGCGTAGTTCATGTCGACACAGGGTGCCGGTGTACGGACTGCAATATATGTATTCTGTGGACATTGGCGTCAAGCTTTGGGACATTAGAACGCACGCCATGTCGCCCGGGGCAGGTTGGAAGTAGGCGGAGTGCTCCGTGCACAGAGAAAACCGTGGTGGGCGCGGGACGTGTGCGGCAGCTTGACATGTCGCAAGTCGAGTACCATTTCCTTGCGTGCAGCGTGTGGTAGGAGAACCTCGCGCGGCACGTGGGGGTGACACATGCTGAAGGCCATATGGCCGGAGGCAGCCGTTTCGAAGATTGTGAGCGCAGTTCGAATCTGCACAGGGTGGAACCTGACCGGGACCTTCAGCAATAGCGTAGTGCTATCGGACGTACCACGCAAATGCCTCACGGAGCCACAAGATGATTACAGGGATGGTAAGCACGCCGACACCGCAAATGACATGGTACTCGCAGTTCCGACAGGAACATTCCATGTGCCATGGCGTTGTTGATGAGCGCAAGCGTTCAATCTCCTGCGCGCCCTGGCCCTATTGGGTTTTTGCACCTCATGCGCCTGGAGATGTCAACGTCGAACGTAGTACACCGCTAGGTCGTAGTCAGTAGGAGGCTCATGTGCCAGTGAGTGTGCGCGCACCTGTGGCGTCTTGGTGCCCGTTCAACAGCGGACATCACATAAGTAGATAAATCCCGTGTTGGATGTTGATCAACGTGCAGTGTTTAACTCGAGACCCGGAGAACAGGTTAACATTGAGAAAGGAACGCAGTGACATGGTATGATGATGGTCGTCGCGAAAGCTCAACCCTAACCAGGATGAAATGCACTCGGCCATAATATTCTAGTCGAAGAGGGTGTCAGAGGACGAGATCAGGAATCTCGCGTGTTTAGGGCGTTTAACGGGCGTTTAGTGAGCGCTTTCGAGCTGACCGGTCCCGGTTGCAGTACATTACCGAACATCAACGAGGCAATGATGGGAGCGACAGCCCGCGTTGCAGGCCGAGAGAAAACGTTGGCAGAGCCTCAAATAATGAGCAGATGGTGAAAAGGCCTGTAGCGTCGCTGTAGTGCGGACGTTCAGTAGTACTCCTCGCTGTTCTCGTCCCTGTCCATCCCGGGGCGCAGGCTGTGGGCGTACCCACGCGGGAACCCATGCGGCGCCCCCCCCTGGCGGCGGGTAGTACGAGTGGGCGGCGGCCGACTCGGCGGGCGCGGCGGGTGACACGACGGACGAGTACAACGCCGTGGGGAGGGAGGACGACGGGCCGGCGGTCGATGCAGTCCGCGGAGCGCCACGGCGAGCGAGCGGGCCGCCCCGCTCCCGCACAGCTGCGTCTATCTGGGACTTTGTGCGGCGCTTGCGGTCTTTCTCGTGCATCTCCACGTGGATGCTGTGGAACGAGAGGAGCTAGTCGGGAACCCATTAACGAGTTCTCCCCGCAAATGGGCGCCAGGGTAGCGCAGACGTGCCCAGCGAGAGTGCCAAGGAACTGACCTTGGTGAGCGCCGTAGATGCAGGCAGCCCGGGAAAGTCCTTGGTAGAGTAAACCCTGAACGGCCCTCCGTAGCATTCGGCGAGAATGCTGAATGGTTGCGCGGCCGCGGCGGGAGAGGCAAGGTTCATCGTGCGGTAGCGCAGTATGAAGGTGCCTTCGACCTTGACGGAGAGATCCTGCAAGCGGACGTCAGCTCGTGCGCGGCTTGCTCCCCAAAGGCGCTTCTTACAGCGAAGACGAACATGACCTGCTTCTTGCCGTTGTAGTGCACGAGCTCCGCCTGTACGAACGTCGAGCCTGCGAGTTGGGCGCTGGATTTAGAACCCTCGTAAATGGGAAAAGACCTGAACCATGCGACAATTTTTGAGTCGTCAGACTCGACAGCTTGCGTCTGCCCCGCATCACCGTCGTGTACTCCGACCCCGACACCCTGGAGTATAGCGCCTTCTCGAACAGCGGACAGGGGAGCGGGGTAGGAGGACGTCGGTGTATTGATAAGGTGTTCAGCAGATGTAGAGGAGTAGGATGGAGCTAAGAGTGATGAGTGTCGTGAAGTGATACCAGTGACCCTCGCGCCAAAACGCGATGCTGGCGGCAAAAGCCCCTGCATGACAAATGAAAGTGGAAAAAGGTTGCACGAACCAGGATTTGCAGACAAATGCATGCCATCGGGACGATGTTGAAAAAATATGGGGGGGAGAGCTTGTAGGTCCGAATTTGCTGGGGGGAAATAGTGTTCATAATTGGCGGGGACTGGGAAAAGATCTACATGACAAACGCTGCCCACGCTCTTTAGGCGATTAGTGCCTACGTCCTACGGGGACTGAGCAACTGGAACCTACTACCAGTACTCACAGCCGTCTCAACATCAAGAGTCTGTTCGCGAAGACGAGCAGCACTAGTGCTGCGGGTGTTGAGGTTGATGAAACTGCAGAGCACAACAGGAGGGGGATCGAGTGGCCGCTTGTCTTTGCGCGCACATCTTCAGGAAGACAAAGACAGACGTCCACACGGTACGCAATGGCGATGAAGGGGTTCGATCAGCGCAACGCGCGAAGGGGGACAGGCATGAGCGTACTTGCGACCAAGATCTGCCTTCTGTATTTCGTCTAGTTCCACGCGGACTGTGAAGCCGCCCAGCGGACCACTTGCAAATGAGACGGGTGGGCTGGGGTGGAGAATCAGATTGAACGGCTTCTAAGGTGGGTGGAAGACGGCATGGGCAATATTCGAGTGCGCGGAGGAAGGAGGCAGGGAGAGAGCGTACCGGGTAAGGCGCCTGTTGCGACGACATGCGGAGAGAGAGAGAGAGAGAGAGAGAATGCGAGGGTGGCTGCGTCCGAACTCCGAAGCTGCAATATCAGAGACGGACTCGGAACAGTGAGCGACGAGGAGAGCTCAGAGCGGCGGGGGTGCTATGGCCGCCAGACGGGTCGGCCGCTGACTCCATTTGTAGTAGTAGGATTGACAAAGTTACAGCTCCGAACCGACATATATTGCCAATTGGGCCTTGCAGACAGGTCTCATGGCAGTCCAGCCGTCATTTCGTCGTCACCCCCCCCCGTTCGATGACTGCCTGTACCGCCGGTACGTACACGCATGTGTACAGTGTCAACTAGTCTCTGAGCAAGATGAGATCTGCGATATACATGACGGTGACCCAGCGACGCCGGTGAGCGTTTATATATCGAGTCCTCTACACTCATCTCATTCGCTCATTTTCGCTCACGTTCGTGCTGACTTTTACGGCTTATTCGGAAATCGATGAGACGCGCCACTGAGGACATCTAAACATCGTCCTCGTGGGTCTGGCTCTTTGCACAAGGATGTCTTCCCACTTCCCCTCAGGTGTGATGCATCGCTGCAAACATTGTTTGATGCTCGTTCAGAGTTTGTTTCGCCAGCTGCAGATACCAGCGACTTGCTGACCGGTAAACTTGTCATCGTCTACCAAACTGTCATCCGTTCCAAGCACTCGATGCACAGAGATGACATATATCGTAAATGTCCGAACTTACTAATTCAAACGGTGACTATTTCCCGCCATCGGAAGCTCATGCCGCCCTGCGAGACGAGCTGTACGCGCCGCAGCCAAATTCGCAATCGGGACACCCCACTGCCAGCGATGTATAAATTCGGCCAAGCAGCAGAAGAGACAACCAAGTTCCCCCAATCACCCACATCCACGTACCCGCCCCGCTACACACCCTATGTCGCCTTCGACTGCCACTTGTCCGACCACTTGGCTCATAACCGGGTATTTCTGCTTCTGTCTTCGCAGTGTACCGTTGCTTACTCTGACATAGAGCATCTCGCGGCATTGGGCTCGAACTCGTCAGGCAACTGCTCGAAAACTCGCAGAACCTCGTCATCGCAGCGTGCCGGACCCTCGAAAAGGCGACCGTACTCAACGGGCTGAAGAGCAACGCGCAGGGCTCCCTGCACGTTATCAGGCTGGAGGTCACCGACTTCGACAGCGTCCGGGCGGTCCCGGGGGCAGAGTGGCCTTGACTACCTTGTCAACAACGCAGGCATCGTGCGTACAGTGCTCCGCGACACCGCGCCATGCCCCACGCGCTGATCTGGCTTGTGTCCGCAATACGGCTTATCCCGGACACGCCGCTCACCATAGACCCGGAGGTCCTGGTCCAGACGCTGCGCACAAACGCCGTCGCGCCGGCGCTGCTCTCGCAAGTATGCATGCCGGCGCTCGACAAGGGCAAGGAGAAGAAGATCCTGAACATCTCGAGCACGCTCGGTAGCATCGCAAGTGCGGACGAGTTCGGCGGCACGACCGCCTTGTACTCCATGAGCAAGGCTGCCCTGAACATGCTGGTGCGTACTGGCAAGTGGGGCGGTGATGATCGCTGTGTGCTGACCGACCTCGTGTAGACATACAAGCAGAGGTTGGCGCGGCCCGACCTTACTGTCATCACCATGTGCCCTGGATGGGTCAAGACTGGTGAGTGCGGCTGGTTCGCGCGGAGGCGCCATGTTCCGGGTGCGAGTTGCTTATGTCGTTATATCATCACCGTCAGACCTGGGCGGCGAGAATGCGCCGGTGGAGCAGAAGGACAGCATTGCTGGCATAATCAAGGTCATCACCTCTGTCACAGCCGGGGACAGTGTAAAGTACCTGAGGTACAACGGAGAGGTGATCGATGATCCCTTGGTAAGAGATGTTGCGTAAAATCGATAATAAAGCCGGTGTTTATCATTCGTGTATGCTTTGTTGCAATTTATAATACATGCCGTCAGTTCCTTTTTGGGTGTACTTCTTGAGAATGTGTCGCTACGGTCAGTGGTTCAATATTAGCGGACGCCAAGACGTACTGGCACCTTGTAGTGCTCGGTTTCCTGTGTAGTAATCAATGCGCAATAATTGTGGACGAACGGTCCGCAGTCTTCGAAAACCCCACGCATAGTTGGTTGAACTCTCCGAGTTTTGGAAGATAGTGATCCTAAAATCCGAGGTACGAATACCGCCGTCTCCGTCTCGTGGCAATTTGTTTTCCTGACATTCGCCGCCTCAATAAGCGTAGCAACAGACTCCGTCACGGCCTGAATGCACACTGACACGCTCCTGGACGGCTCCTGAGACTTGGTGCACGGCGTGGAAGCGAGCACGCTCCCTCTGATCAGGCGTGTGAACGCTCTGTTAGTACGGCGGCCGATGCTCTGTCTCCGAAAATCTTCGCGCCAGTTTCTATGATATGCAATTCTAGGGTACCAGAAGCTCGGCCCAGTCTCATGCCCTTCGCGCCCCTCCCACCCACGACGCTCACCATGGGACGATTTCGTGGCGGTAGTTGATAAGCCGCCCGTTGTCCCCTGGCTTGAGCGACGTGAGAACCTTTGCGACCGAGGACACGCTCTCCTCGAGCTCAAGAGGCGCGTCCTCCGTGCCCATATCTGCGTGGGGCGACAGGTGAGCAGTCAAAATGTGTGATTAGGACAAGAAATTTGGGAAGATGCGGACCTGTCTTGACCCAGCCAGGGCAGAGACAAACGACCATGAGGTCAGGCCGCTCCGCGCGCTGCTTGTACGTCTGTATATGCAGCCACGAACCCATAAGCCCACAACACAACGGCCCGTGATCTAGAAAGACGCACGAGCATGTTCAAGCCTGTCTTCGTGATCGCGTACGACGCCCAGAGCTCGCCGTACCCGTACCCGAACGCGCCGAGCGAGCTCGACACGTTAATTATAGTCTTCTTCGTGCTCCGCTCGATCAGCGGCAGGTATACCTGCGCGAGCAGCGCGGGCGCGACGACGTTCGTCTTGAACACGGCGCCCCAGCCCTCGACGTCCATCGTGAACGCGGTGTCGATCTTCTGGTTCTATATATCCAGGGTAGATGGTTAACGTATGCAAGCGGCAGGGTGAAGCATGCTACATACGACGGCGGCGTTGTTGACGAGGTAGTCTAGACCGCGTTCGCCGAGTAGCGACGCAACGTCGTTAACCGACTGCTTGATGCCCTCGATGTCGTCGACATCGAGCTTGACAATATGTAGCGTCCCCTTGGCGGTGGTCTTGAGCACCTCGAGCGCAGTCGCCTTCGCGGGGGTCCGACAGGTGGCCACAATAAAATTCGCAGGGTCTTCAAGCAGCTGCCTGGTGAGCTCGAGGCCGATGCCACGGGAAGTGCTGGGAGCTCATTGTCAGCGTCGAAGTGCACGAACGCGCTATGTCAGAGGCGTACCCCGTGATGAGCCAAGTGTACTGGTTTGCGGCGGCCATCGAGTGTCTGAGAGGGTTAGGGGGTGTAGGGGGGATCGATTGGACTTCGCATGAAAAAACATAGGTGTATGGGGCTTTATAGCGTTCTCCGGGGCCTTGGAATAGTATACATTAGCCGGCGTAGGCGAGCCGCTAAAGCTCACACGTATCTTCACTGCCATATACACGCCTTATGCGCGGATTTGGGAACGATTGCCCGCTGCGAATGTTACGTGAGAGCGCGATCATGTCTGTCCGGCAGGGGCCCGTTCAGTAGTTTGACGAGCCAGAAGTCGTGAGTTTGCCCAGAGAACTTCTTCATTATCCTGCCCGCCGCGGAAACCACGTCGACGGCTAGGGCTTCCGCCTTCCGCTGGTCTGCTCGAAGCGATGCCGCCGCATATAAACGGTTCGAACCATGTCCGCGATCTGCCCCAGGTCGGCCCCAGGCTGTCCTTGAGCCTCTAGCAGAGTGCCGCGTCGCTGTACCCATCCATGATTGGCATGTGAAAGCTGTATCTTCAAAATTAACCAAGTGAAGCGCCACGCGCGTGAGAGCGTAGCATGGCTACGAGCGCATCGTAAGCGACACGGCGGACGAGTCACGGTATGCTAGTGGCGGATGCTCATATGGAGACGAGCACCCTGAGCGCGATGCATAGAAGTGCCTTTGTGCGCATATGTAGCCACGACTGCAATGTGTTGACCTGTGTGCGGAATATATGGTTCGGAAGGAGCGGAGGAGGGCTGCAGTAAGAGTCTCATGGCGACCAGAATGTTATTTCTCCTGCTCATATGGTACTCTGCCCCTGTCAGTCCGCGCGACACAGGGCACAGTGCAGGCAAAGACCCACCTTGAGAGTCGCCCACTCGGCCATCACCTCCTCGGTACGGTCGTGTATCGTCGCACGGCAGTCACTGCAGCCCACCGTTCCGTTCGCTTGCTCGAACGTTGCGGACAGCGTCCGTGCTGAGACACCTGCCGGCGCGCGTTGATAGGACTTGTTCAGCGCGTCCGCACACTACGCATGATGGCTGAAAGCTACTCACCAGGATCGACGATGAACGCAAGCTCCGCGATCGCGGACGCCCAGATGCAGTCGAGCTGCTGCTGCGCCGTCTTGTCGCACGTCGCGGTCACGGGATGCTTCGCAGGCGGACGGGTGATGATGTCCTGGAGCGCGGCGAGCCGCTTGCGCTGAAGGGCGAACAGCCTGAAGAGGTAGATGGAGCCTATCTTGTTGATACAGGCGTCCGTTAGCATGGAGAAATCGTAGGAATGGAGATGGGCGGAGATGGTGGTCGCAAGGGTCTCTAGGCCGTGATGTGCAGCGAGGGCATAGACTTCGATCGAGCGGTGAGGAGTGTAGGAGAGCACAAGCGCACCAAGGGGCGATGCGGGGGCCGCGCGCGGGGGGATCGGTACGCTGTACATGGTCAAGGCGTCTATAGCTGCATCGGTGACCTCAAGGGTATGATCGGTGTCGATGCAGGGGATATCGTAGATGACGCGGAACATGATGTCCAAAACATCTGCTGTCTCTGTGAGGATGAGGGTCGGGTGAGGCGGAGTCCCCGAGAGGCGGCCGCCGAAAGCGTTAGTCGAGGCGGAGAGAAGAATGCGTGTGTGCACGTTGAAGTTGACAGAGTCGACAGAGGTCACCTTGAGGTCCGGAAGGGCACCGTCGGAGAGGAAGGTAGAGCTGAAGGGGGCAGAGGTGGGTGCCATCTTCGCGGACGGGAGAGAAGAGCGAGGAGGGCGGTGTCTGGACTCCGAGGAGGAAGAGGAGACAGAAGAAGTACTCGTACTGAGGACGAGTACTGAGCGCTGGCACTAGACGACTTGACGTCGGTTGTGACGCTGAGCTCCACGTGAGGTCGTAGCGAGCCACATTAATATTCCTGGCATCTGGCTCAAGCTAGTCTTACGAATATCAATCCAAACGCACCATATTTGCACTTCGTCGTTGCAGTGCGAGCCAAGTTTCAGGCAGAGGGCATAAGCATCTCCGGATGGTCGCGAACACTCGCGAGTCACAATATAACACGGGGAGATATCAGTTGACTTTTTAACGTGCCAAAACCTGTTGACGCGTCTTGCATGTGCCCGAGGGAGTCGACAGGAGTAGCAAGAGAGGACTGAGGGGCACCGGAAAGATGCCAGTGGCAGCCACTGACTGGCAGGACTCGATCGCGAACGCGACATCCAAGCCCGTGTAGCAACTCAACATAGAATATGAGCGCCGCTGGCCGTCCACTGCGGTGACTGAGCCGATTCTGCCAGTCACCGGTCAGTGGTGTAATAAGTACTCGGGGCGACCCACGTTGAAGAGGTATGCGTACTGTAACTAAGGCTTGATGTGCCACGTCCGATGCACCGCCGCACTCAAACTCCAGGTTGTGCACCCGTATCCACCACAATAGCGTTGCCGAGCGCACAGAAGAAAGACGTATCTCTCTGCCTGTGTATGACACGTTGATGACGAGGGGTCTGCCGTCAGCCCGGGGTCTCGTTGCCTACGGTGACCTCTCTTGCCAGCGTGGCGCACGAGTGGCTGTGTGGCGTTGTTCCAACTCACACATGTGCACACAACCAGGGTGGTCCATGGGTTCGAACAGCCAGACGGTGTGTCATCGTGGAGACTGCGCGCGACGGGTACACGGGGCCGCCATCCAGGGGGAAAGAAGAGCATAGTTTGGCGACCAATATGACGGTGATAGTAGTACCTGTTCAAAAGGCGCTTGGAATGAGCCTACGTCGTCTCCAATGCAAGCGGTGTACGACCGCTCACAAGTTCAGCACACGGGCTCCAGAGCTAAGACGCACGTGTGGAAACTCGCTAGGTACACAGATTGTTTTCTGCAAATAGGGAGAAAAACATTAAGCACGGTCTCGGCCACGGCAAAGAGGTGCAGTACTTGGCACCCACCTTGGCTGTCGCCCAAGCTCTGGCGACGCGATGCGGCCGCGGAGCATCATCTGGCAGTCGTGGCAAGCGAATGACGCACCCGTTTGTGCCACCAAAGCAGTTTGCAAGGAGGTGATCGAAGTATCTGCCGAGACGCTCGTCAGCGACAGTTCGCAGTGTGGCACACACACACATGAATATACATATACGCCCAAAGATAAAGGCAAGGAGAAGAGAGTAGCGACAACGGAGAATCACCTGAATGCACTTATTGGGCATAGGAGCCTACACAATCTGCGCGTTCGCAAGGGTCCATGCGCGCTAGAGCTCACGGCGCACATCCTTGGTGCATTTCGGGGTGGGCGGGTGGTCGGCCGGGGGGCGCAGGACGATATTTCGGAGCGCGTAGAGCCGTGACTGCTGACGCGTGCACAGCCAGCTGAGGTATATGGGGCCGATCTTGACGGCGAGCTCATCAGAATTGAGCTTAGATGTCGAAGGGGAGGAGGTGGGCGGAAACAGCGATAGCGATCTCCTCGAAGCCGTGGTGTGCGGCGAGGGCGTACGCATCGATCGGGCGGTGGGGGGCATAGAACAGGACGAGCTGGTTGAGCGGCTCCGAGGTGGCGAGCACTAGCACCGCAACTGGCACGTTGTACCTCGAGATCAGGGCAGCGAGGGCCGCATCGGTCGACTCAAACGGCTGGTAGCGGACGCAGGACATACCGTACATGATGGTGTGAAGGACGATGCTGAGTACGGTTGCCGTCTCTGGCAGAAGTACTTGGCGCGCGGCGCGAAATATGATAATGTATTCCGCGCGTCCACGTCAGGCCCCACGACAAGCGCCGTGAAACCAGCAATAGTCTCATGAGGCGCGTGTGCTTTGATATCGCTCGCCAAGGCCATAACATACATGCACAATATTTAGGAGTGGCTGAATCGCAGGTCCAGTGGTGACAACATGTCCTGTGGAATGAGAATAGCAGGGTCCCGAGGTAGCCTCGAAGCCTAGTTCAAAGTCTCGGTTTCTTTCCAATTTGGAGTCCGCGCTTGCGCTGTAGTAAGGTAAGATCTAAGCATGCGCCGCTCCCTCCCTCCTCTCTACCACCTCCCATCCACACCAGAATGTAAGAAAAGGGTATCTAATCGTCAATGGGCTCGAGCGCCCCATCATACATACGCGCAATAAACACAACACGTCTGCGGCCTACGCCATTACCGATGCCCGTCGCGTGCCAATCTCCGGCCGCTGGTGCGGCGGCGGGTGCCCCGCGACCATCGACGGTCGCCGCTGCAGCTTCCACGGCGCCGTCTGTGCGGGCGCGCCGGGCTGTACTGCGCTCGATGGGGGCGAGTCCAGTGACGGCGGCGGCGAGGGATACGAGTCGACGGGCGACGAGGTCGCGTATGTTGCCTTCGTCGCGCTCGGTGGCGTGATCGTGATGTGGAGGTTCGAGTTCGGGTGCGTGCGCGAGTAGGACAGCGGCGGGGGTGGTGCGTGGCGCGAGGGGGGCGCGGCGGGCACAGCAGGTGGAGGGTGGGCATGCGCGTTCGCGAGGCGGCCGTACGCGGAGCCCATAGAATACTCGGGCATGGCGGCGAGAGGCTCCGGGGCGATTGCGTCCGCCCGAACGTCTCCGGGTGAGACCTCGGTGTCACTCTCCAGTTCGGCCTTCGTCGTGGGCAGCGCGAGATCGCGCGCGGCCTCAACCCTGCGCATCTTGTGCTCGCCCTTCTCGACGTCGCCCTTTGCGTTGTTGTACATGTACAGGCCGACGAAGGTCATCGTGATGCCGACCGCTTGGAGCCCGTGGACGGGCTGCGCAAACCAGACAATCGCAATACAAATTACGGCGACGCGCTTGATGAGCGAAGCGATCGAGTACGTAACGGGGGAGGTCGAGGCGAGGATAACGAACGCGATGATGTTCTGGGCGAAGTGCACCGTGCCGTTCGCGATGAAATAGTATGTGACCGAGTGCGGCGTAGCATGCCCGTGTGTTGGGTGCGCGACATGCGCGGGATCGACCTGCGCAGAAAGCAGCGCGGGGAGGTCGTGGTATAGCCAGATGGGGATCATGAGCAGGAAGGCCATGCTCGACGAGTAGAACAGCAGGTTGAGCTTGTCGAGTTTGTGCGAGGACTGGGCGCTCGGGCCCGAGGGGACGATCTTCTTGAAGAAGATGTTCTGGGACACGAACACGATCGCAGAGCCGAACGCGCATAGGAGACCGATCGCGT
The DNA here is from genome assembly GCF_000271585.1 of Trametes versicolor FP-101664 SS1. Classification (NCBI taxonomy): domain Eukaryota; kingdom Fungi; phylum Basidiomycota; class Agaricomycetes; order Polyporales; family Polyporaceae; genus Trametes; species Trametes versicolor. Next base: position 2,416,961 of record NW_007360325.1, read on the forward strand.
TCGACACGGACATGTCGGAGGTACACACCAGCATGACGCCAAGCGTGAGCGGCAGCAGCGAAACGTATGTCTTCGGGGAGTAGCTGACGCCGAATAGGAGGGCGTACGCCGCGACGGTGAATAGCGGCGAGAGTGCCTGGACTCGCCTGTTAGATAGACAACGGTGCTTGGAAAGATGCTAACACTGACCTTGATGGTGTGTACCGTGCTAACCGGGATGCGCGATATCGCCATACTCGAAAATATATGGCCGCCCACTTGGAAAACACCCATGGGGAACGTGCTCTGGATGATCGCCTTGTTGGGATACCGTAGCCTCGAAAAGCGTACGAGAGGGCTCATGAAGAGGAGGCAGTACCCAGCGACGAAGCCGAACTGGACGAAGGTGAGGGTGACCGGGTAGCGGAAGAGGGTCATGATCGACTTTCCGGTGTTGGACGAGAGGGCGGAGGTGGTGTACCAGAGGGCACAGAGGAGCACAAAGCGTACTGTCGTCGCGGAGGGGATGGAGACAGACGACCTGCCTTGGTCGGTGAGCCGGGGACCTCGCCGTTGCGGCCATATTGACTCGGTAGAGGGTAGTCGCCGAAGGAAGGACCTCTTGATACCCTTGAGGCGATGGGCGACATCGTCCGCGGATGGCTTCTGGTCGATGTGTGAGGGGAGCTCTTCCTTTGCACCAATTATGCTGGCCAGCCAGTTGGTAGCCCGAGGTTTTTCTGAATCAAACGCAGCCCATCCGCCTTCGCGGCGCTGTTGGTGTGCCCAAGTACTGTCGACCATGTGTGGGGATCGGGGCGAGTCGAGGCGATTAGAAGAGAGTAGTGTTCTTGTAGTCTGACTAGGGGCGCATGGAGATTAGGAGGGCGGTCAGGGGGCAGCGAGCGTCGACTGCTGGGCGTTGGAAGAGACAGAGAACGGGACAGTCGAGATTGGCGGAGAACGCCCCCGCCCGCTCTCCCCGCCCGCCCGGCTGTTTGGTTCTGTTTGCTCCGTCGCTGTTCGCCTATGCAGTGCTCCTCCTCCCCGGCTCTCCCTGATCTGCATCGCTTCCGCCTCCAAACATTCTCATTTATCACCCCCTCTCTCGTTCCCGCTGGCGACTCGCGAGTGCGTCTTCCTGGGATGTGGCAGATGGACGGATTCATCGGCGTCATCGCATAAAGTCCGTTCCATATCGGACCGATCGAAGACTGCCGTCATCCACGACGGCCAGCGATGTCCCTCCAGACGCCATCTGTCCTCTGTCCTGCCCGAATATATCTTCTTATCTTCTCTGGTGCCTAGTGCACACGCCAACAGCACGTTCGACGCCCTTCGAAAGCATCGCGTTATGTGCCTGCGGGCTCAGCCTTCCGTCTTTAGGCATAGCGAAGTCAGACATTGACGTCATATCCCACGTATGTACGTCCTACTACAAATTGAAAGTCCGTGGTGAGAGCATTCTATCGACTCCTACTTATACAAGGTTCTGTGTACTGACTCAGCTAGCCACTTCTGAGTGCACCCTGCGCGTATCTTCAGAATTGAGCAACCGCACTTCCGGGCCATCGCAGAACTCAAGCGCATTCTCGTCCTCTTCCGACTCGACCCAACACCCATTCCTGCCCTCTATCCGCGCTGTCCAGTCGCTACGCAATCGTTCAGGCCAGCGTGCGTTTCTCCGAAACGACCTTTCCAGATATTATTCCCGAACCCCCTCTCTCCCGCCGTCGCAGACATCCATGATGCTAGCGATCCTTGTGGAGAGCTCCGCCCATGCACCGTCGAGATCCTCGTTCGCCCTATCTTGTGGCGGCGCCGCCGAGTGGATGATGATGCGCCGAAGTCGCGGCATCCGCGACTCTTCCTCTCCCGTCCTCTCTCTGACTGCTCGTTCAGGGGCGCCGCGCGCGCGCACTCCTAGGATGCGCTCGAGCACGTTGGGAACATCAGAAGCACGGCGGTCAATTCCGGAGATACGCAGATGGGTGAGCGACAATGACGCCGGCGCAGTATACTTGGCGATGACCCGTCCAGCGTACGCCGCGTTCTCCGCGATGCAGTGGACGCGCTTGAGGACGGGGAGTACGGCGGGCGCGGCTGCGCCCGCCTTGTCCGTGTCCTCAGGAGTGAGGAATTGGTCCAGCAACACCCGGCTATGACCCCCCATCCAGCTGAGCTCCTCCAGCACCGGAAACGTGTAAGGGGGCGGGCGCAGAAGGTATCCGCCGGCACAAGGCGACACTACACAGAGCGTTTGCAGCGTCGGCGCAGCCGCGCGAAGTAGGCTCACGACCGTGGAGTATGCCTTGACCCGCGTGGAAAGTGTCTTGCGCCAGGCGGCATAGCCCACCCTGTTGCAGGGCGTGCCGGTGTATGATCCTGAGGCGGGGTCATTGTTGAAAAGCAGATACAGATGTTCTATGCGTGCCGGTCCATGGCGGGATAGGAGATCGAGAAATTGTGGGAGGTGCAGGAGTGATGTGAACGCGAGGGTGCGGAACCGCACCCTTAAGGAGTATGCGCGGAAGGAAGTAGAAGTGAGCGCGAGAGTGCGGCCGGTGTACCCGCCGTCGGTGCATGCGAGCCTGAAGATCTCCTCCCATATCTCGGGTGGGACGCAAGCGAGGTTGAACATGACCATGGCGGAGGCGAGGGGCACCGATGTTTGGGTGAGTTGCGAGGCTTTGGGGGACGACAGACATGCCGTTCACCTTATGTAGTGCAAAAAGGAGCATGGATACCAGTAATCCGAGACAAATTGCAGAGCGCAACGCGTCTTTGGCAGAACTGGTTACGGACTATTTCCATCCAGCAGCGCTCAGCGATTATACATAAACTCACTCCACTTATGGGACGACTTCGGTTGTCCTGCAAGCAGAACCAATGAGGTCCGCCGAAGTATATTTGTATCCGGTACGTCTCAGCTCATAGGTCTTTAAGTGAAAAGACGCGTGGAGCTCTAGAACACAACGAACATGGATCATTCGAGCCATCGATAACCGTATCATACAACTATAGCTGCACGTCATCAACAGGCCTTCATATATGCACACACTAGCCCCCACGCTACAGATCCAGGTACTTCTTGTAGAACTTCACGGTGGCAGTGAACGCGCCCTCTTTACCCGCCTTGATCTTCGGGTTGCTCTGCACCGCACCAAGCCCGAAGCTGTCAGTGTCCATTCCAACCAGTGCACGTCAAACCAGGAACCAACTAACCATATCCCCGCGCACGGCGAAGCCGTGAGTGCAGCCCTCCCAGTACGTCCGCTCGTACCCAGGCGCAAACTTGCCGCCGCCGAGGATCTCATCTGCCTTCGCCTGCGCCTCGAGCCCAAACATCGGGTCAACCTCGCAGCTGTTGATCAGCAGCGGGGCCTTCGACCCATCGCGGTACGCCTGGAAAGCCCGTCAGCACCCGTGAGGTTTTACATTCCGCACGAGACGCTACGACTGACCTCGAGGTCCTCGGGGATAGCGAGGCGCGACGGGTGCGTAACGACCGTGACCTTGCTCGCGCCGCTGAGCGCAAGACGCCACGCGGGCGGGGCGCCGAAGCAGTACCCGGTCGTGCCGATCCAGGTGACGCCCTCAGCCTGGAGCGCCGCGACGACCGCGTCGATGTCGGGGGTCCACGACTCGGGTCCGTGCTTGCCCATCCACGCGGCGCGGTCGAAGGTCGGGTCGTTCAGCGCGTTCTCGGGCAGCGCGTCGCCCTGGAAGAGGTCCGGCATGACCGTGCGGAAGCCGTTGCGGGCGAAGTCATCGGCGAGTAGCTATCGGAAGACCATGCCAATATGCTCAGGATCCTGGGACGAAGGGAAGTGGGGGTATGCGTACCTTGTTGTTGTTGAGCGGGATACCGAAGACATCGGTGAGGAGAAGGACGACCTTGTCCTTCGGGTACTCTCCAGTGGGGGTGGCGACGTAGGATTCAACCCCACCGATCTTCTCGATCTTTCCTGGATACGGATGGCAGATTAATCAGTAGTAGATATACAGTGCCCCCTTTGAAGGTAGATCTGTGGCGCGTACCTTCGGGCTCACCCTCATGACGGACGCCTGAAATATACGCAACATAGACAAACGTCGGTCAATAACGATCACTTGATAACAGTTCATAGTAAACGGGGTACGCGCCTTTAACGCAGTCGTCACAGAGGCTCATGTCTTCAACAGTTGAGTGGGTTGTGGACGGTGGGAGAGGGACGTGCGACTGCGATCGCTGCTCGTGCGGTGGGCCTTTGGAGTTCCACTGGGAATCGGCGCGCCTTTATACACCCACGGACGCCCAAAGTCTATCCCCTGGGCGTACCACCAGTACTCACGCTGTTTGACATCCACCACGGATGGTGCGCCGAGACACCCCGCACCTCCGTGCACACGAACGATGCTGAGGATGTTATACGAGCGCGACTCGGCCGAACCAACGACCTTTTGCTGAAAGTCACAGACGCAAGCGTTCTCTTTTCGGAGATAGCGATGGATCTGGAAAGCGCCGTGGACTTGTATAGTATATTTTTATACCGTAGGAGTCTGTGTGCAGCATGTGCAGCCCGATAAGTGCGATACCTATGGTCGACAGGCGCCCGGTATACTGCCCTTCGGCCGAGTTCCCGAGCATCCTCTGAGACTATAACACGCACCCTTCGACGCGTCTCGATAGAATAGTATGCGTGCGCGGTCTGCGCATGCATGGAGTACAGATCCGAACAGGTTTGTGCCAAGAGATGACTCGCCACAGTACTTGGCCCCGGGCCGCAGTGTGGTGAGTTCCCGTCACCGGCGCTAGCTGCAGCCTGGGAGATGGTGTGATTAGAGAGAATACAGGGTGCAGGGTGCAGGGTTCCTGATAAAGAGTACGCCAACAGATAAATCCAACAGTACTTCGTCGGCTCTGGAAAGCAGTAACGGCCATATAGTTGCTCTTGTATGAGGAGGATGAACAACACGGCACGGCCAGCGGCCTAGCACGCAGTGATAGCGCCAAAGTCGGCCCGATCCCGAGTGCACGCTGCTTTAGGAAGGTGTTATACTACGACATCGCTAACTTGAACTCGGGCCGCAATCCTGCGGTGTCAGTGCAGTGATACCGCTGCCAGTATCTGCAGCTTCCTTGCATTCACTGTGCAGATGTGCCGCGCTGCGCACACGTCATAAAAACCGCGCAGTTCTGCGTTTCAATATCCACAATGCGCTACACTCGTGAGTCAGCGTCCACCTTGGAGGCTACTTCCATGGAAGGGTCGAGGTCGAGGATCCAGGACGAATCCGTATTGATCCCACCCGGCCCAAGCTCCCCTCCAACTCAACTTTCAAGCGTTAACACCATGAATGTCACCTTTACTTCTACTAGTCCTAGGAACTCTCCTGTCGTCGACAGCGCTACCGGTCAACACCTATTTCAGCTGTCGACCCCGGGCCCCTTCTCCTTCGGATGGCGCGGGACCACGATGCGGGATGCACAAAACGAAGAAATCGGGAGATACATAACTGGTAGAGGTCACAGCGAGGTGACCTTCGATGGACAGACGATGAGAATTTCGAAATGGCTCTATGAGAAGAGCGGCTCTCGGTCAGTGCGCGAAGTTCCGAGTATTTTTTCGCATTCTCGGCGGCTGATAATTTATATAACTCTTCAGCGGGCAAACATTCACCGCGCAGAATGGAAAGTCGTACGAGTGGATTTGGGAAAACGGAGGGAAGGGATACAAGGTGTGCATCTGGACTCCGTAGGGCGGATAGTAGCAACCCGTTTCAAGCACTGACTCGGGGGCCATGCCGCGGGGTACACAGCTCATTGCTTGCCTGACGGATCAGCTGGTCGCACGAGGGCACCTCAGGCAAACGAATTTGTTCTCGCCGTCGAAGCAGATGAACATCGATGTGATGCCGGACGGCCTGCCGATTTTTTCTCGCTGCTGCACTCGGTGCATTTCTTCAAGTCCATGGCGCTCGAGCAGGGTTTTGTGTGTCAAGCAGAGGCACAGGGTACACAAAATAGGTGCGTCGAAGAAGATACATCGCCCCCGACCTCTGATCTTATCCCGCACGTGGTAAATACGACAGGTATCGATCGGGGTATTCTACGACGCCACAAGCGCGCGCGCGCGCGACGACGATATGCGCGCGACGACGCGCGCAAGGTCGCGCGAGGCGGGGAGGGCGCGCGCGGTGGCGCAAGGCGTCGGAGTCTACATGCGCGCGAATAGACGCCGGCGGCGGACCTCAGCCACAGCGGTGTCCCAATACCGGGACAAACCGACTGGGACATTAACGTCTCGTGTTATAACCCGCGGGGTCCTGGATCCTCTGGGCTTCAGCCTTAGGATCGATGAGTTCCGGCCCTCTCCCAAGTCTCTGACAGAGCACAAAGGAGAGCACTATGGCGTCCGCCGCTTGCCGCCTTCAGCAAGAGGAAGATCAGCGGAAATGGAGGGCAGAAGGGCGAACTCACCGCAATCTGCACCGCGTGCATGGAAGTCGGAAACGCGCGTAAGCGTGAGCTGCGTGCGAAGCGGAAGAGGGCCGCGAGCACTACAGAAGGTGCTGGAGCGGCCGCGGATCAGGAGGGCGCGGGCGGCGGGAAGGGCAAGGGCAGAGGCGGTGGCGGGGAGGTCGAGGGAGAGACCTTTCCGGATGGTGCAGAAGTGATGCCGTTCGAAGAGCTGCTTGTGCTTCTTCGGAACGCGGACAAGCGGCCGTTCCATCTGAAGAACTGGAAGGTCAATATCGCCGCTGAAGCGCCGCGCGAGTGCTCAGCGGTGGAGCGCGCGAACCTGGTGTCTGAGAGCATCGGCGAAGCAATGCTGTTGCGCTGGATGTGCGTTTTTCTGGGTCAAATGGACTGTTTTAAAGTTAACAGCCCATCAGGAACGAAGGGAAACAAGAGCGGAAACGTACAAACGATACGGTCATCACGTACAGCTGCTGCCAGTCAGCGGCACGCGAGAAGAAAGCCAAAGCGGCGAAGGGAGATAAAGCGCGCGATTCCCGACGCATTCCGCGCTTCGCATGCAGCGGCTGGCTCCATCTGACGGTTAGCCCGACATCCGACGTCATGGAGGTGTCGTTGAAGCACCTGGAAGCGCACATACCATACAATGACATTGAGCTTCCGGACGAGTGGAAAGCCTATATCGAGAAGCAGGCACTCCATCAGACGCCTGGCGAGGTGAGTTTCGGCTGTACCTGTCATGGATATCGAGATCTGACGACTGTTACCCGACAGATCTGGTCGCATATCGTCGAGGTTGAAGATCAGCGAGGCGGTCCGGGCATAAGGTTCAAGGAGAAGTCGGTGTACTACCATTGGCTGGTTGTAAGCAGGAAGGAGTGGCGGCTAGCGGACACTCCGCTTGCGTCTGCGGAGAAGTTCTTGAAGGACAAAGGCGAGAAACATGGCGTCGAGCGCATGGAGGTCGAACCAGAACCAGGAACGGAGGTGGTCGCGTTTTACGTCAAGGAGTTCATCTCTGAATGGGCGGCGCACACGCAGGAGCTGGCCATGGACTCGACGTGTATGTCACATCTTCGCGTCCGGTCACGACCTTCATTAATCTCGTCACTAATAGGGAACACTAATGGTGGGAATTTCGAGCTCTTTGCCGCTGTCGCCTCCGACGCAAATGGCTCCGGGATACCACTTGCCTTCATGTTCATTTCCACGACAAAGGATGCCGCACCAGGTGCCAAACGCGCCGTTCTTGAACGATTTCTCGGCAATCTGAAGGATCTCGGTGTTCATCCGGAGTTCACCCTTACCGACAAGGACTGGTCAGAAATCGGGGCTATGCGCGTCACCTGGGACACCGCCAAGCATCAGCTGTGTTTCTGGCACGGCTTGCGTGCCGTCAAGCAGCGCCTCGTCAAAAACAAGGACACGCCTGCATCATACGATGCCGAAGAGGCTCACCGTCAATTCTCATTCATAGACGTCGCGTTTGTGCCTGCCTCGCAGCAACCGCCTGGGAGACCAGTACGTATCCCGCGCTCTCAGGCTACCTATTTACGGCAGGAATGAACCGCTGATCTGTCTCGTTGCAGATCCTGCCGCCGCCTGAGCGCCCTCTGCCTCGTGTGCGCCTACTGGTGGGCGGCCGCCCTCCTGTTCTCACGCCGGGAATACCCCCCATTCGATTGGCCCCATCTGACATTCAGCACGCGCTACGTGATGACGGTTCTGATCAGGAAGAGGACGCCGCGGATGCATTCGGCATCCTGAAGGCCAGCGGCGGCGCGGCTTTCCCTTCCGGTGTCAAGGGCAGCTCATCCGACAAGCGTCCACTGCCTGATGATGACGAGGAGAGCGACGAGGAGACGTTCTGGGCTAAACATGCGGAGACAGAAGAGTGGGATGATGAGTGGGAAGGTCTCGAGGCACAAGACGCTGCGGACATCCGGCGCGAGGTGGACCAGATTGCGGATGACCCCCGCAACGTCGACCAGAATGCGCCGACCGCCGAATCCGAGACTTCGGGACGTTCACGCGCCCCCACCTACCAGTTCTGCCCACTACTTCAGCGCAAACCAGTGTTGCGGATCTATGCCAAAACCGCTTCGCAACACTCTCTGTTGCCTGAGCGTCACGGTGAAGCACGCTCCGCCGGGGACATTCATCGGGATGCTGTCTCGGAGATGTACTACCATTGTCGGGCCAACAACCTCACGGAGGTGTGGGCCTACATGTGGAATTCCTGGTACCGCAAGGACCGCTGGTGCCTGTGGGCACGCTCAGCCTACCCGCAAGCCATTCCGAGGAAGCGGACGACCATGATCGTGGAAGCACTTTGGCGCGGCATCAAGCGGCAAGGTCTCGCACGCTACAATCGCCCGCCTGTCGACTTTGCTCTCTATTCCGTAATCACCAAGGCTCTCCCACCGTACCGGCTCAAGTTCCGCGAGACGATGAATGATACGCGCAGCGCACGCGCCCCTCAGCTATCCTATGTTCAGAAAGACTTCAAGAAAGGATGGACACGCCTGAGTAAGGTACCTATCAAGGGCGAGTACAAAACAGACATAGCGCAGTGGACATGCGACTGCGGCTCCCAGAAATACCACGCCCATCTGCTGTGCAAACACCTCGTGCAAGCCGCGGGGCCTATGCCCGCCTCATGGTGGCCCCAAGTCTCACGCTTCCATACACCGCCCTTCTACACCCTCCCGGTCAATGGGGTCATCCCGAAACCACATGAAACCATGCGCAATGGCGACTGGATCCCCCGCATGACCGCATCCTCGGCAATTCGCATTCCCAAGAAGACCGTCCATGCTCAGGAACGTGCCGAAGCGACGGACAGCGATGTGGACATCCCCGAGGTTGGGGATTTCCGGTCATCATCCCCGGTATGTGCTTATGACATAACCACTTTGATATCTCGCTAATGTCCGCATGCAGATATCCTCATCCCCGGACAGGGCACCGCACACAGGTCCGGACGGCTTGCTACGGGGAGAGGGATTCCCGGTAAGTTGTTCATAATTTAAAATCACGCGCCCATGCCCTAAACCACTTCCATAGCCCGAGGATGCTGATGAGCGTGAGACGGATGAAGTCGAACGCTTGCTCAAGAAGGCCATCTATTTCCTAGAGGAGCAGGAAGAGCATCAAGATCGACTGTTCCTCCCGAACGCGAAGCGTGCACTCCGCGCGTCCGTGGTCTGGATCCGCAACATCGCACCGCCCGGTCGCGACGGCGCATGGGGTTCGAGTCTGGCAGACAAGGATCCCACGCAGTGGTCGATCGATGACATCAAGGAGGCTCTCTCGCGCGGCCTCAACCTCGTTCAAGAGTGGCGCACTTCCCCGGATCCACGCTTTATGAAGAGCGCGAAACAGCATCTGCGGGGTGTCCTATCGTGGACCGAGGACATCGAACTTCATAACTCCCGTCGGACCATGCCGATTACGAACGCGCGCGGACGAGGACAGCCGAAGCCTACAAATGTACACGGCTATCGCTATTCCAAAAGCCGTGAGTAGCCTGTATTCTTCATTCTGCTTCCTCTCTATGTAAATATGTACAATAAATGCTATAAGTCTCGATCGGGGTATTCTACGACGCCACAAGCGCGCGCGCGCGCGACGACGATATGCGCGCGACGACGCGCGCAAGGTCGCGCGAGGCGGGGAGGGCGCGCGCGGTGGCGCGAGGCGTCGGAGTCTACATGCGCGCGAATAGACGCCGGCGGCGGACCTCAGCCACAGCGGTGTCCCAATACCGGGACAAACCG
>NW_007360325.1:2427447-2456480 GCF_000271585.1 Trametes versicolor FP-101664 SS1
GCCGATTACGAACGCGCGCGGACGAGGACAAGCCGAAAGCCTACAAATGTACACGGCTATCGCTATTCCAAAAGCCGTGAGTAGCCTGTATTCTTCATTCTGCTTCCTCTCTATGTAAATATGTACAATAAATGCTATAAGTCTCGATCGGGGTATTCTACGACGCCACAAGCGCGCGCGCGCGCGACGACGATATGCGCGCGACGACGCGCGCAAGGTCGCGCGAGGCGGGGAGGGCGCGCGCGGTGGCGCGAGGCGTCGGAGTCTACATGCGCGCGAATAGACGCCGGCGGCGGACCTCAGCCACAGCGGTGTCCCAATACCGGGACAAACCGACTGGGACATTAACGTCTCGTGGTTATAACCAGGCGATTTACGCCGCAGCGGCTATCAACAGCATGAATATGATCGCGAGCCAGTCCTGGGCAGCAGCGGCAGCTTCAGGGCCATGCTGTTGAACGCTACCCAGCCAAGCGCGGCACATCATATGGTCCTCTGCGTGAGTTACACAACGTGCTGGCTGTGTGGCTGTCCGGGATTGAGTGCGTCACCACATCAACTGACATTATACGCTGAACAGCTGATTGACGTGCGGCCAAAACATGATCGTACCTTCCGATTCGGCAGAAGAGCTTTGAGATGAGGCACGGGAGGATGAGGACGGCGGCCCTGACGCGGAGGATTTGTTCGGACTTTTGTCTAGTATCTAGAGTTGTGGTTATCAGACCTCCAGATCCGACATGTATACTCTTTGATATGCCCAAACGAGCACCCAGCCCGGGGTCTTCCTCTCGCGGGTGCCCGATGCGATGAAACCAACCCCCCCGTAGACCGAGAGCAGCGCTTCACACAAGCTGCCAGATCAACGGAAACTCAGCACGAGCTGAAAGGTGTAGTACCTTGTACTACAAACGTACAGGATGCACTTCCAATCTCTCCTCTCGTCTTTCGCTCTCCGCTGTCCCAAATTGAAGGAGCGAAACCCTATGACGTCTAGTTACGAGACTACACACAACCATGATCCGAGCCGATGAGCGCTGCGTGCTCAGTGCTTTTTGCAGCACTAGCCCAATCCCACCAGCGGTCTCCCCCAAGTCCATCTGAACACCATGAACGTCAGCTTTCCCTCCTTCAGTCCTAAGAATACACCCGTCATAAACAGCGCAACCGGGGAACACCTGTTTCAGTTATCGACCCCCATCGGGTTTCGCTCGCGGAGCACGACGCTGTGGGATGCGCAGGACAGGATGGTCGGGAAATACAAGACCGGTTGGGCCCACGACGAGTTGACGTACCACGGACAGACCATGACACTAGCAGAGTGGCTGGTCGAGAGAAGCGGTTCATGGTGAGTATTTGGGGCCCTTCAGGCTCTTCTGACATACAACTCGGCTGTTAACTTGAATTCGGGTATGTTCATAGTGGTCGAACGTTCCTTGCGTCGAATGGGAGGTCATACGAGTGGCAATGGGAGATACTAGGAAGCGGGGGATACAAGGTGCGCAGCCCGACTGTAAGGGACATGTGACAAGCACCTCAACTCGGCGGCACATATGGTGATCTAGCTCATCGACTGCCTGACGGACAAGCTAATCGCGCGAGGGCACCGCAAACATACGAGGCCGTCAAGGAAAATGAGCATCGACGTCCTCCCAGAGGGGTATCCATTCTTGGACGCCATCGTACTCTCATTCGTTCTCTGCGAGCGAATTAGAGAAGAACAGGAAACCGCTGCATTACGTAGATCCAGGGCCAGTATGATGCACCAGCGGCAGCAGCTTCAGGCCATGATGGCTACCCAGCAGTCTCAGGCCATGATGGCTACCCAGCAGTCTCAGGTCATTATGGCCCAGACTCTCAACATTGCGACCCAGGCCTGGGCCGCACCACCTCCGCCTCGCTCCTGAGCGTATCCAGCCAAGCGCGGCAGTTCATGCTATCCCCTGTTTGTAAGTCGTAGAGCAGGCGGATTGTGCGGCTTACTCGGGAGTCCAACCTTTCACCAGATTTACTAACATACACACCCAACAGCCACCTGACTGTGAAGCCAAAGCCTGGTCGCGCGTTCCAAGCCGGCGGCGGAAGAGCTTGGAGATGAGGCCCGGAAGGCCCAAGGACGAGGACGGCCGCCCTGGCGCGGATGATCTGCGTGTTCGTGTAAGTTCTTGCGTCGTAGACGTTGACTATATCCAAATCCCACATGTAGTATACTCTCTTGACATGCTCATTCGAGTCTTCCACCCTGAGTTTGCTCTTGCGGGTGCCCGGTATGATGAGGTCCATCGCCCAGTAGGCCGGGAATGGCGCTTCGCCCAAGGCTGCCAGATAAATGCGAACTCAGTAGGAAGGAAAAGGCGTACCTTGTAAAACATACGGGCTGACGTCGTACGCCGTCTCCTCTCCTGGATTCGGGTGGAATGGCATGCTCGCTAGCGGGTGGTGAGCATCGTTAGAGACGTAATCGTTATTCTTTTCCCATACGCGTGAATGTAGTTATGAGCGTGATGCAAGGAAACCGGCCCCACACATCACCATCCCTGTATCTTCTAACCCGACTCTAAACTTCCCTACATCGGACTTCCGCAGACTTTTCTTTGTCGTGGACAGTGCCGGAGCCCGCTGACTGTGAGACAGAGACTTCGGGAGGCTTTTCGTTCGCGAGGTCACCTATCGGCTCGACCGGGGCCTGTACAACGTCCGCGCTGGCGGCGCTTTCAGCAGCGGCGAGTCTCTTTCGACGACGCCGCGCCAATGGGTTGAGAATAAACGCGCAGAGAATGACGATGCCGTCGAGGAGCTGCAGCGCGTCGTCAGTTTTTAAAATATGTGACACACCGGGTGGTATAGGTTGTAAGACGTACCACCACGAGGGAATAGGTGACTCCGGCCACGATGTCGAACTCGTCCTTGAATGCAAGCGAGAGATCATTGAATACGCCACCCAAGAGATCGACGCTCATGAAAATGAGCGAGATGCCGATGACTTCTTTGTGTTTGTATATTTCGTAGTACTGCGGGCTAACACCGAGAGATGAGAAATAGACTCGAAACAAGGAGGTAAATCAAGACGACGCACAGAAGCGCACCAGAAATCAATATCGTGCTGAATATGCCGAAGAACCGAACGGGCGCCATGTTCCCTGCCCTATACGACGGCTGCGCACGGGTACATTCAATGACGAGGACCGGGGAAGCTCTGGTGACGACCTACGAAGATGGCGAAGATCATCCCGACTTCGAAGCCGGCGAATATTGCTACAGCTGCGACGTACATCGCAATGGCTGTGGCTTTTGATCGTTTACGACCATAGTACTGGCACTGTTCAGTATCTGAGTGAACCACTGTCTCAAGGGGGCCGAGTCGGAACTTGCGCGTACCTGCGCCCACGATACGAACGAAAGGACGCCGAACAGCTGCGGCTGCAAGATCAGAGGTATGTTCAGGTTCTGAACTACCGAATACGTTCCCAAGAATATGCCGGCCATGCCCCATGCAAACCTGCAGAGCAAGTCATCAACATCGAGCAAGTAACGGTGCTGATATGAATCGTACATGAGCCACTCCGACAGTCCTTCTGTGGATTTCGTCCGGTAGCTATACCATATTTGCGGAAGAAGTTGCAAGGTCCAGCAAATGGTACCTAAAACATTTTGCGAACATGTTAGCCATACTGTAATCCGCGGAAGCACGATAGCAACACAGCTGTATTGTCAAAATCATGGGCAGCGGAATGACTTACCGATCGTTCCGAGGGCGTTTTCCGCCGCGCGATTTGCAGGCATGGCTCACACGACTACAGTGAACGCTACAACGATTGGTTTCGGGAGCACCAAAAGGCACAATACACCCTGCAACGTTTTAGGCGGAACGCTGCGCTACTTCTGGACACGGCTTGAAAGCGTTGGCGAGTGGTGGCGGGGTCGAGGGATCGAGGGACGAGGAATCCAGCGGCGTTCGGTGTGTTTCCGCGTGCGATGATCTTGTATGTGAATAAGCGCATTTCTAGACTCCGCCCTTTCACGAACCCCAAAAAATCGAGTCAGTCGTGCAATACATGTAATGGTGTCAGCCGCTGGAAGGTCGATCGGATGTGCGGTTCTCGGGAGACGGGGCTCCGGCATAAGGGCATCGTGGCGGCAATTTGACCGGCGCCCGCGTCGTGCGCACAGGCGCTGGCTTCCGCGCCGACGCCGATAGATTATAACACCGAGGGCCGGTGGACGGCTTTGGCGCGTCGCAAGGCCGCGGATGCATCCTTGGATATGCTGGAATGCTGCTCGCTGAGGGAAGTGCAAGATGAGCCTAGGAAGACTGGGACGGAGGGTCAATGAGGATTAGAGGAATGTACTACACGATCGGCCATCGATACAAAACTGCTACTTGGACATGTATATGTAGAATGAGTGAGCATCGGACTAATGGATACAGTCAGGGAGTCCGAGGGGTACACGGGTATATACAAACCTAATGTTCTCCAGATATGTCGTCTAGCGACGGCGATGGTGCGTTCTGCGCATCTCGTGGCGTCAAAAGTCGAGCTCACGCTGGTAAGGAACCACTCACGAGTCTTAGCAATTTAGCGCGTGCGTCCACGGATGACGAGACCACCGTCACAGGTGTCTACGACCCAGCCGTCCGTGATGAGGGCATTTCTCACTGCGGGTCCCAGCACGCCTACACCATTGCGTGAGTGGTTCCCACGGCCAGTGATTACTTTCAGAGCTTTCGCTGAAAGGGCCGATGAGTTGAGCAGGCAGCATAAGACTGAGCTGCCGGTAATGCCTACCGTAGGTCGCCCCATGCTCCGCCAAGTATTCGCGTACAATCGAGACGGCTTCCACCACGGTAGTACCGTGCAGATCGATGACCTCGCTATTTGGGTGCGTTGTACTGCAAATTTTCGATTAGACTCTCGCTAGCCAATAAGGCATGACCTACCGGGTGCGTAAGACCATCTCGCGGGCAGTGTCCAGCTGCTCTTTCTGTTGCTGCTGTTGCAGCTCGCGGGCCTATTCCAAACAGTCATGTGAGTCCTTGACGCTAGCCGGAAATCTTCCGATAGACTCACCCTTTCAGCGAAGTAGAACGCGACCTCGCCGCCGTGATTCTTGGAACTGCCCTTCTGCCACGCCTTACTCGCTTCTCTGAGTGCCGCCCTCCTCTGCTCCGAGAGCTCCCACGCCCGCCTCTTGGCCACGGCGCGTTTGCCCAGTCGAAGCTCGCCAACGTCGCCTTTCCCGCCCTTCCCCAAGCCGTTTCCGCTTCCGCGTACTTTACGCGTTGGCAGAATAGTATCGGGTTTGCTGTAAGCGCGGATTACGCCAGCCAAGGGGTTCGGACCATCGGGCGTAGGTTTCGTAGGGACCGTCTGCCACGCGTTCGGCGCTACACGAGGCTTCTCGCTTGTCGGACTGGAAAGCGCACGGCGGGCTATATTGGGTGGGGGTGGTACTGGTGGTGGGCCCGACGGGAGTCTGGCAGTAGTCTTAGGCACAGGAGTCGGTGCCGCAGGTTGGTGGTAGACTCCCCAGGTGTACTGTCTGGAAGAGAAATCGGAATCGAGGTCGATCAGGAGAGACACCACGTCCAGGGCTGAATTCGGGTCCCGGCCCGTGGCACGAAGAGCGAACAACGCGTCCTCCAGCAATTGATCGCGTTCTTCTACGTTGAGATCGGCATATTTGGACCAAGTGGTGATGATCTCGAGCATAGCATACAGGTATGGGGTTTCATCCGCGTTCAGTTCATCTTCGCTCTTCGACAATGATCTCGCGATCTGTACGATAGCTGCACGGAGAGCATGCGAAGGGGTGGGGTATTGGGGAGAATGGAATATGGACAAGAAAAAAGACTCCGGGTGCGTGGGGATCAGGGTGGAGAGATGTGAGGCGACCGAAGCCAATTGTGTCCAAGGGTCCGGTGGGGCTGGCTGTGAACTGGACGGCACCGGGCGAGCATGCTGCTGTTGGCGGATATCCACGAGGGTGATGGTGGTGCCCTTCTTGTTGGGTTTCTTCTGCTTCATTCCTTTCTTCTTCTTCTCCACGATCTCCCACGGTGCCTCGTATCCCAACGCAGCAGACTCGGCCTCATCCAAGCCACGTTCCTCGAGTTCACGGACGTACTCGCCTGTGAGGAGCTCCTCCACGATAACCTCCATGTCGAGGACATCATTATCGCCACCGTGCGCCGCGAGCACGCCTCTGAACCTCTCTGTCGGAATATGGGGGAAGACGGCCTTAAGGAAGCCTATAGCGGAGCTGAAGGGTTGTTGCCCAGAAGCGTCTGAGCTCGTAGATGCATAGGCGGAGTTGTCGGTAGTGGAGTAGTCGTATGAGCTAGACGAGTCATCGACGAGAGAGGCCGGTGGAATGTTGAACTGAGTGGGGTCGGGAAAAGAGTCTGCATCAACTAGCTCTTTCTCTGCGGAGGAAGCGAGATCGCTGAGGACTTTGCGCAACTGCTTGAGCTCATCGCTACTGTTGGCCTCGTTCTCGAAGACGTAGTCGGTTACGATGGCGGCAATGAGGGAGGTGTCGAGTGGAGGAGAGAACTCGGCCTGCAAATTCCGGGGATCGGGGCGGTTTAGCGAGGTTGAGTGATCGACAAGGGCTTTGTACGGACCTGGAGGATGTCTTGTATTGTAGGTTGTGAGGACATTTGAGCGATGTTCTATGTCTAGAGTGTGTGTCGACGAGCGAGCCCGGTGGGTGAGGGAGGTGGTTCAAGTTGTGAGTAAGGCTCGGGCGCTGTGGCCGACAATGAGCTCAGGGCTGCATGGGCGCTTCCCGCATTGTCACTGTGTCCACCACCACCATCTGGCTCCGCATTGCACTGCGCCTGACTGCCCCACCGACGCACTTTGAACACACTCTGGGATTGACGCTTCAACGCGGCCGACATCCATATGTCGCGTGCGGCTAAACTTACCCTGGGAGCTGCGTTCTGCGGCTCTGCGCTCATCGTCTGGGGAGTGCACTTTCTTCAGCAGCAAGAGCGTAATGTGAGTCATGGGTAACCTACTTTGAATCATAACATTAGCTTGAATGCATTACAGACCATGTACCAGGGAGTTCTGAGAGACGACGAACGTCGGCGAGAAAAGATGCGACAGCGTGAAGAAGACTACCAGCGGTCCATGCAGAAACGCGAACTGTACGAACGTGTACAGACCGTCTCCAAGCCCGTTCTAGAACCGGATTCTCATACATGACATACCGACACTGCGATGTCCCCTCACGAGAGACTAGAATGAGTGATGTTGTATAGTGAGTCTATTCACTAGATGCAACACGCAGGGCACGCCGAGAGTGCAAGCACCCTCGTCATATTGACTGACTTGAGCTTCAGATAGATATAGTAGTATGGGCTTAATGTCTCGTTTATCGGATCAGCGGTCGCGCCTCCTCTCACTACCTTGAACCTGTGGAAATTCCTATGGATGGACACTGCTACATCCGCCTGAACACCTCCCGATTAAAGACTATCAATCCCGGTACTATTCATTAAACAACCATTCAGTCACGACAGCGTGGTATGACGGAACAGCTAAGCCTCGATTTCTCATCTACTCTAGAGACACGATATCATACAGTACGCTGAAGTTGTTGCAAAATCTCTCAGAACCCTCTTCACATAGTCGCGGTCAATGGGTACGGCGGCTCCTGTTCCGGGTGCAAGACGATCATCTTGAGTTGCGTCCAGTCCTCGACCATGAACAGGCCGTAACCCGTGCTCCCGCTATGGCAACGATCCATGACCGTCAAACACCAGTGCACATAGAGGGTTATCCAACACTCACCCAAGACCGCCGTTCTCTCTTATTAGTTCCACATGCACGGTAGGGCCGTTGATATTGTTTGTACCTAATTTGGTCAGCTCAAAGGCCATACTGGCAACACAGCAACCTACTCGCGTTGATCCTTCCCGCTACGTCGAATGCCTTGTGAACGTCCTTCGTCCACAGCCCAGCGATCAAGCTGTAGTCGGAGGCGTTTGCCAGGTCGACTACTTCGTCAACGGTGTCGCCAACAGCCACAATGGCCACTAGAAGGAAAAGATCAGACTATCGCCTGTATTCCGCACCTCAAGTACGTACCCGGTGCGAACGTCTCTCGATCCCAAATCCGCATACCGGGCTTGACGTCGACGAGCAGATGTGGTTGCATGATCGCTCCCTCCCGGCTTAGATCGCCAACGACCACCTTTGCTCCGTCCTTGACCGCATCCTGGATCATGCTGATTGCATTCTCCGCGGATCCCTTGTTGAAGAGCGCTCCAATGGTCGCTGCCTTGTCAAGGTGTGGGTCGCCGGCCTTGATACGCTTAAATATTGTGGTGAGATGCTCCAATAACGAGTCGGCTGCCCCGCGCTGAACGATCACGCGCTCAGTCGACATGCAAATCTGGCCGGAGTGCAGTAGGGCGGAAGACGCGATGGCCCGCGCTGCCCGTGGGATGTCCGCATCGTTCAGCACCTGATGGTGTCTTAGTGCTGCATGTCCGCATCGTCGAGCTGGATACTCACTACCACAGGTGCTTTCCCTCCGAGCTCGAACACGCAGGGCTTGAGGTACTGGGCGGCTTCTTTGGCGATAAGCCTTCCGACGACGTCGCTTCCCGTAAACTGTGTAAACTCTGTGAGCAAGTGACCAAACTACCTGGTTAAACGTCTCTTCTTACGTTGATCTTGCGAATGATAGGGTTCCCGATGATCTCTGACGTGCGTGCAGGGGAATCCTCCTTGTTTGTACTGATCAAATTTAGTACGCCCTTCGGGACACCAGCCTGCACGTTCCCATAAGCACGGAGCGCAGGAAGCAAAACAATGACTCTATATACCTCTATAAATGTCTCCACGATGATAGCCTGGGTCCGCGGGCTGACCTCCGAAGTCTTCAATACAACGGTATTGCCGCAGATAATGGGCACAGCGACGGCCCGCAAGGTCAACACGATAGGTGCATTCCACGGGACAATGCTCAACCTGTTAAGACCGTAAGCGTTCATTACCCTTATAATTGCAGATGGCCGTGCTTACACCGGTCCGATAGCTCTCCGCTGGATGAATGTCTGCGCGCCCGGTATGATAGACGGCCCCGTTGACCCTCGCAAGAGCATCGTCGACGCCGCCATATCTCGCAGCTGCTCGACACACCAGTCACAGTTCACCCACAGCCAGTCTTCCGTCCCCGCGGTTTCCTCCCTGAACGACGTCATGATCTGCTCCCTCTTCGTCGCAAGGATATCCGACGCCTTGATCAAAAGGTCGCGCCGCTGCGAGAGCGAAGACCGCTCCCACGTCTTGAACGCCCTCCCGGCCGCCTGCACAGCGGCGGCACAGTCTTCTGCGGACGCGGCGGCGGCGGTCCCCACGACGTTGCCGGAAGTCGGGTTATGGACATCAAAGGTGGCGCCGGAGCTGGACGGGCGCCATTCGCCGTCGATGTAGAGGGGGGTGAAGGGAAGAGACATGGTGCGCTATGCGAGCGGCTCACGTAGGATTTTCGATGCCCCCCTTATACCCTCAGCTGTTCTCCAGACGCTGGGGCTGAAGGCTGATGGGTTCGCGGAATCTGTATTGGACATCCCGAATCCTGATATTAGCGAGCGCGTTTACGGGAGCGCGTTTGCTGCGAAAGTGAGTCCCTTATTCTGCTGTGGCACTTATCCCGTGCTCGCCGCCCTACCCGACGCCACGGCCTATCAGCGCGTGGGGGAGCCCCACGCTGAACTCCGAGTGTACGGCGCGATCCTGAGGACGCGTGCTGTAAACGCGTCTACTCACTCGTATACTCTCGTCCAGGCGGCCGTGGCAGTGGCATGCATCCCATCGGCATAGTCTCTGGGGAAAACCCCACGGGGCTTCCCTCAGCTGCGGGACTGGAACTAGTCATGGGGAAGTTCTCACAGCACGTTCGGCCACGTAAACCAGTCGCCCGAAGCAGCACTGAACGCGTCTCATACACCGGTTCAGGTTCGTGTTCATATCTACTCCCGTGCCAGGCGTACTCCATCCCCCATTCGGATTGCAGGTGGTACGCGGAAGCATGAGCGTTGTTCCACTGAGTGTCATTATGTATGATCCGAGGAGAATACAATTGACCAATGCCTCTTTCGAAACTGAGCAGGTGTGCAAAATGGTGCGCGGACAGCCCGCCGTAAACACGTCTCAGCGTCAGGCGGGTTCCTGCCTGAGGGATGACCTTCAGCCGATATCTTCGCTGCTCCATTACCTCCAGATTCCCCTTACGGAACCGGCGATCCATCGATGCACCTAACGTTATGCGCATCGTCTTGAGCGTACAGTTTTCTGTAAGTCAGCCTATACCCCGTTCCTTAGAGTCTACATGCTGAAGTGCTTCAAGAATAGATTCCACCACCCCCGGCGCCACGACTGCGACCATATTGTGAGCCACCAACTGTCAGTGTCATCATTTACGAAAAGGCTTCACGTACCTAATTCGACAGAATCGAGCGCCCCGAGAGGCGCATGACTGCGCGATGTGCATCGGACCAACCACATTCTCCCTCGTGAGCCCTCCGAGTGTAGCCTTGGCGTTATCCTCATCTGCTTCTTTCACTAGAACCAGGCCATCATTGCGCCGCCCTGCTCGGATATCCGGGTATGGAGGCCCTACCAAGGGGTCGTTCTTGAGTCTAAACACGCATCACCGGCCTCAGCCCGTATGGTGCTTGCTTATGAGCGTCACGGCGTCTGAGCGGCGTCTGCGGTCTCTTCTGCACGATCAGACATTCCGAAACTGCGCCCTGAACATAAGCTTCGATTTTGTCTCGCCTGTCCACGGTATGATACGGGGCCTGGAATAGGAACAGCTCAGGCTCGCCCGAACCCGTTCACTGCTTTACGTTGGAGCAATGTGTCGCCCTGGCTAAGTACGCCTTAGCACGCACAGTTTTTGGATTGTACTTACTCAGGTCAGAACTTTGTCTCGAACAACTCGACCAGATTCGCCCGTGTTAATGTTCCAGGACACTCTCAGAAGTCTCCAGCAACACCGTGTCTTCGCCGCCATCGCGCCACTGCTGGTCAACCACCGATGCACAGCGCTCAAGTTCCTGCGTACTTGTAGAGTGTATTATCCTCTGGTATTGAGTAAGCTATTACTCATATGAATCACGGTGCAGATCTGGGTCTCTTGCTAGACCACTAGACTCTGTGCACACGTTGCCGCAGAGTCAGCTAGTCTCTGCAGTGATTGCCTTGGCCCTGATGCCTGATGCACTAAGTTGGCGAGAGAACAATATTGCGCGCTGTATGCGCGTATGATATAGTTTCCGTTTAGCGTGCAGAGGGTCCTTACACGCGATTAAATAACAACTTTTGGCGGGAAGGACGACGCTGTCTTCGTATGAAGCAGTACTGACGCGCCTCGACGCGAACCCGGGAATTGCCATCATGTGACCGTGAAAATGGGGCGAGCGCTTGCTCTGGCTTCCAACTGCAGTTTGGCGCAGTACCACCACCTCCCTCTTGCAGAATTTGAACGTTGCTTGCATCTCTTCTGCGACTCTATATGGCCCCCTGCGAGGATGGACTCTGACGCGGACTGGAACAGCTCAGGAGATGACTCTGAATTTCACGGAACATCGCGTCGCTCGGTGAGTTGTGCCTCAAGTAATATCGCGTCTGTACAACGCTGGAACTGTGTGCATATCTAGGCGCGTAGGACCAAACGGCGAAAGATCACGCAGCAAGGACGCGCAAAAGCCACAAAGGCAGGAACTAAAGTCGAGACACCCGAGCCGCGTCTCCAGCCGTTCTCAATCAAGCCCCTCCTAGAAGTGCTGCACGACCAAACCGCGGCTGAATGGGACGGCACAGAGGACATACGCGACTCTTTCGAAACCGTCATAGAACCCCTACTTCCCGCGTACGAGGTTGCTGAGAGGGATTTCTTGCGAGCCAAGGGTCAACTTGACGAGACGGTACGCACCTATGTCCCGTCGGTATGATGAATGAACTAAGTAAATTTAGTCCACGGCCCTCCTACCCCTCTCACGAGAAGAGGCTCGCCGCGTGCGAGAGTCTGTTGCGTCGGACACCCAAGCATCCGTCCTAATACTTTTATTGGCCGCCAAGAGCAGGTTGCAGCCGGTTCGTTTGCGCAGTTACGGTCACTACAAAACCCGGGCTTGACGATTCAGGATCCTAGCATGCCCTCCGAAAACTTGTTTTGGATCGTATTCCGTCCTACGAACGCAACCTAACCCTGACTCCCCTCCCCATTCCGCGTGCGGTATCCAATGTCAATCCGCAGGTCCTGGATGCATTATATGCGATACAGACGACGCCATACGACAACTCCTTCCTCTCTCGCTTGCAAGGATCTAGCACAGACAAGCAAAAGGGCATAATTGCGGTCGACTGGGAGACCCGTGCGCCGTGGATGGAGCTCATGGGTGACATCCGGGGGCATCATGCCCTTGCTCAGTACGTCTCGCAATATCTTCGCATATCCAGGCTTGCAAGCGACGTATATTCATCATCTTGTCACTCAGTGCCGAGCGCGAACAAGCTGTCGAGTCAGAAGCACCCATCGTGTATTCCACCCTGCAGTCGTATCATCTGCCTCAAATCCACGATATACTTGCTCGTGCCTTCTGGGAGGGTGTGAATGGTGAGTTGCATCATATAGGCGACGCATATATGCTGATCATCGCATGCAGTGAGCGACGCCCTGGAGTATTCACCAGAGAAGTGCACTGTCGTCGCTACATACAAAAAGCTTGTAGTAGGCGCTGGCTTCCTCAGCTCTCCGCAGGAAACGTATATTACGTACCTTGCTGTACGCGCCGGCTGGGACAATTCTCAGATCGCAACGTCAGTAGTCTCCATTGCTTTAGTGCTAGATCATGCACTGATAAACGGACGTTCTGTGAACCATCTGGGATACATTGTAGATCTATGTTGTACCACCTCATCATGCGCAACCCGCACAAGGACATCACTCTGCATGTATCTATAAACAATCCTGCCATGGTCAGTGTCCCCTCTGCAAACTTTTCCTTCGATCACCGTATGAGTGTCTGGGCGCCGAAGCTGATATGTCTCATTTTCCTCGTAGCTCCTATATAACCGCTTCGGTTTCAAGGCCGAGGAGTTCATTGTCGGGTTTTACGAAGACTACCTGGACGCGAACTCGCCTCAGTCGAAGAACGCATTCCGGCTGCGCCTCCGACGTTAGGCGGCGCGGACTCTGCCCGCCCGCCTCTCCTCTCTCTACCGATCGCCCTGCTTGTCATCCTGCAGGCTAGGCGGGACCCATTTTATTCCGTCTTATGTTTCTTCGCCTGCCGGTCGTCAAACGGAGTGGGCGCAGCAGAGGTGGACGCGGATGACGCTCCGCTTTCGGGGTGGTGAGGTAGCGACCTCCGCTCGACCTCCTCGACCCATCTCCCGCCCTCCGCGCCTTCAAACAACCACACATGGCTGCAAAACGCAAAATCAGCTCTACGCCACGCCACGGACAGGCGCGCGCGAACGCACCTGTTTCCAACGCGTCGCGGTTCGCGCTCAAACTCAGCGGACAGCCGCTTCTTCAGGTTCGGCTTCGGCGCGTCGAGGTTGCGCGTCGGAACTGGCGCTTCTGGGAGGTCCCAGCCGAGCTTGCCGCAGAGGTGCAGGACGATGTCGTCCGCGTTGCCGAGCAGCACGACCTGGCGCTGGAGGTCAGTGCGATGTCATCGGGTTGGTAGGTGCTCCAGGCTTACGTCTGGGTTGATGTGCTTAATCGGCGTCTTGTTGATCAGGATCTGCGCCTCCCCGTCAGTCACTATCACCAGCAACAGGGCGAAACGAGGGGCGTCACCTGTGGCACCGAATGTGGCAGGTGCGCTGTGGGGCAACGATGGTGAGCATCGCGATCGTACGACGGATGTGTGCTGCAGCTTACAGATCGTTTCAGAGACGGGCGACACCTTGAGCGACGTGCCGATGATGATGAGCAGGTCGACCTCCTGCCTGTCCTCCATCAACGAGCGCTCGAACACGTCGTCCAGCTTTTCCCCGAAGAACGTGATATCCGGCTAGGAGGCCGAGGACGGATCAGTCTCAGCTCGGGCAACACACGCGGCCTGGACAGGCCAGCTTGCCTTCATGATGCCCGGGGGGTACGCAGGCGGCTCGGGCTCGTCGGACGCGTCGCTGTCCCAGCCCTCCTTCTTTTTCTTGCCCTTTTTCTTGCCCGCCTTGACGGGCACGGCGGCCGGGGCGTTGGCGGCGTTGCAGAGCGTGCAGAGCGGCACGCGCTGGCTCATTATGTCGTCTGCGATTGCGGATCCGGGGACGCGCGCCCTGCAATGGATGCAGGACGCGGTCGCGAACGAGCCGTGGCACTGCACGACGCGCTGGACGCCCGCGAGCGTCTCGAGCGTGTCGATGTTCTGCGTGTAGTTCTACCGGGGGCAGCACGGAGCGGCGCGTGGGTGTGGGGGTGCAAAGAGGTGTATTGGATGTACTTACTCGTAGGAGCTACATGTGCGGCCGCAATTACAGCGCTGGCTAGATATCGGACCTATTAAAGCGGCTTACCTTGCCCTTGTCTTCTATGAGCTTGATGAAGCGGTGACAAGGTGAGGGTATAAAGTTCGAGGGGTATATTTTGCTATGGGGACGGTAAATGGGCGTCTGTAGTGTCGTGCGTCAGAACGCACCTTGCGAATGAACTGCGCGTCCGTGCAGCGTCAGTATACAGATAGCTCGAGACTTCTCGAGCACTGACTAGAACACTGCGCATCGATAGCAAGATTAGCTGGGCGTTCTCAGCGGCAAGAGGGCGTCTGGCACAACACTCACCAGCGGGGTTCTCCCGGAAGTATTGGATATCGAACCTAGACAGCGCGATCAGCGTACACGACCAGGGGCTATGCTGTTGGACAGGACTGACATTTGCTGTGGGTCGTCGAGGTCGTACTCGCCGTTCTCCTGTAGCGATGCGTACAGGCCGTTCCGCGAACGGAAGTCGGGGATTCCACATGACACGCCTGGGCGCGTACCAAGTGAGCGCCACAAAGCCCCCGGGACAAACGAGGGAATGCGACTGACTGATTCCGGCGCCGGTCAGGATCAGGATGCGCCGCGAGGCGTGGATCAGACGCACGACGTCGTCGATCGTGTTGTACGTCAGCAGCCGTTCGCGCGACCCGAGCCTGTGAACAAGGGGTCGGTGTGAGTCCGGGGGCGCATATGGGCATGGGCGAGGGCGTGCGTGGGCGCGTGTGTACGGGGATAGAGAAGGCGGAGAAGACACGGCGAGTGGCGGCGCATGTGGGTGAAGGAACAATGCGCGGAAAAGGTGGAATCGACGTACTCGCGGGAAAGCGCCACGCGGAGCAGGTACATGAGCATCCGTGGTTGTTTGGCGCGGAGTTCTGGGCACTGTTGTAGCAACGTGTGTCAGACTGCGGTCGCAGGAGATGGGCGGACGGCGGGACGTACGAGGCAGACATTGAACGCGTACAGCAGCTTGGGGATCGGAATCGCGCGCCGCACGACGTATTCGGCGAGGAACGCCGCCATCCCTGCGACGCGTGAGCAGGCGGCGGCGTAGGAGGGCGAGATGGGACATCACCTTGCTCCTTGAGCATCACCATCATGTCCTTTACCTCTTGTTTGGTCCACGCGGTCTCCGCTGCAGCGAATAGCGGGCGGGTCAGCATGCGGCCGAACAGCGTTTGCCTACCGCGGCCACACGACACAGAAGCCCGCAACCGCGCCCGCGCCAGGCCTGAAGGTGTCGTGGATGATTCGGTGTAGAAACCCGCGGCACCCAGAGTCACCCGTTCTTCCGGTGATTCATGGGGATCATCGTACTCGGAAACCCTGGGTACCGCTTGGAATCCCTCTTTTTTTCCCCTCTTTCACCGCCGCCTGTCACAGGGCGGGCCTAAACGATAGGGACGCGCAGAGCTGACTCGTCGGGAGGAGGTGAATGCTCTATGTATCCACATCTTTGAGTTTCCTTTTATTGACATGTTCGCGCCGCGCACCAGGCTCAGTGTCAGCCCGCGCGCGGCGCGAGCCGTTCAGGTGATAGCTTCGGAGCGAAACCCCCGCCCAAAGGTGTCGAAATCGGCCGGGCAACAGGCATCCGGCCGTACAGCACCCTTCGCGCGAGCTCACAGTACTCCCAATACCATGCGCGGTGCGTCCTTGCAAGAATTTAGAGCGGCTGGGCATATTAAGATGTTTTAGATACTCGAGATGCTACCTACGCTGTTCGGGTCGCGCGAAAGGCTACCAGAGCTCTTTGCGCACGACCGCAAACGCTATGATGTGGAGCGTTTCCCTGTGTATCCAGGGCATTGTATTTCATAACCAAAAATTCGCCGTCCCACAAACAGTCGGGGCGTCGAACCCATCGCTCGAGCTACTCAGAAACGAGACAGACACGCGCGCGCCCCCGGCGCACACCTGACAGCCGCATCAGATTCAGTGTATATGGGGTCTGATCCTCCAGCGTTGACTGCCAGTGCCACAATACCAGACTTCCAAACTAGCCATGCGTCTCCGCTGCAGCACACAGCGGAAGGGTCAGCACGCGGTAGAGTGCCACCTGCCTACCGCAGCCACACGACAAGGAAGCCCACATCCGCACTCGCGTCAGGCTGAACGGCGCCCCGCGCCCTTCCACGCCGAACGTACCTTCTTGCAGATACGC
This sequence comes from Trametes versicolor FP-101664 SS1, assembly GCF_000271585.1. Taxonomy (NCBI): domain Eukaryota; kingdom Fungi; phylum Basidiomycota; class Agaricomycetes; order Polyporales; family Polyporaceae; genus Trametes; species Trametes versicolor. Next base: position 2,444,131 of record NW_007360325.1, read on the forward strand.
CGTCCACTCTTCGCCGAGGTCTTCGTCCTCATCTTCGTCGGAGTCTTCCTCGCCCCGGGCCGACGATCCCTGGGCGCCTACAGCTACCCGTTCTTGGCCTTGCGCGGGCTGCTGTGCGTCCTCGGCTTCGTCTTCGACATCGACGTCGCCGTCCTCGCCTCCGGCAGGCGAGTCTTCCGGAAAATCATTGAGGAGGTCCTCGATGACGTCCGGGTCCACGTCAACCACCTCGGCCGCCTCCAGGAACGCGCGCAGCTGTGCCGCGTATAAGGTATTCATACGGCTCTTGGACGCGGCGCTTCGCGGCGGAGGCGGAGGCGGATCCCCTGCGGGAGAGTTGCCGCGCGAGGACGGGGTGGGTGGCGTGAGCGGTGAAGATTTCATCCGCGAGTTGTGTATTTTTTGTGTCGCTGCCTGGGGCTGTGAGGTCGGTGCACGATAAGGCGGCCGGTTGGTGGACTGCAGGGATGGTGATGGTTCTTGAACAGGATGCTCATCTCGAAGCGCTCGTAGCAAACCCTGCAGTCACGGGATGTTCTCTGCTACTCCTAACCCTAATATAAGGTTTGTATACCTTAATCTCAAGTTCATGTATCCTCTGCAGCGCTGGGTGGTTCTGTAACATCTCTCGTACCAACTGTGGTTCACAATTGCTCTGGGATGGCCGATACTCCAGGGAATAATATTGCACGTATTCCGCGCCGCATCTGGCGCAAATTATGCGAAGGTACGACCAGCACGGAGGCATAGGCGGCGATACCGTTTTTTCAGCCGTTGATTTCCGTACATGCAGGCAGTTCTGAAAGTGTTTCGTAGCAGGGTCACCTATTCATCGGCAGTCATGCTCTCCCACAGTACACGAATGAGTGTATATGACAGATGGTTCATGCGAGTTTATGATTTCGAAACATACGACAACAGAATGACGAACACAGCGATTACAAATGTGACAACAAGGAGGATGAACATATAAGCTACACGAAAACTTGCGACAGGGAATAAAAAGAGTGAATGCAATGGATGACGACGTCACAGGTACACAGCTTCAAGGAGAGGAGACGGAAAGCGAGAGAAAACAAAACACCAAGAAACAGAATGGACAGGCTCACGAATCAATGTGGCGCTACGCGTAGGTTCAATCTACCACGTCGCCGTCTTTCAACAACAGTTCGTCGTCCGCATCATCCCCGTCGACCCGAAGCGGTTCCGCCGTCGTCCGCATCTTGATCGTCGGCCAGCCCTCGTGCTTCCGCCTGCCGCTGCCGGAGGTCGACGCAGTCGCCGCTTGCGTAACAGTTCCGGAGCGCGCACGGCGCGGAGGTGGACGCGGGGCAGCAGCGAGACCAGAGCCAGATCCGCCGTCGAAGGAAGCCGAGGCAGGGAGTTTGGAAAAATCCGACGCGCGGATGGTGTCGCCGCGCTTGCGGCGGACGCGGCCGCCTTTCGACGACGGCTGGGCGCTCTGCGCGCCTGTCGTGGAGAACGCGATGCCCGAATCGTCCGCGCCGGCGGGTGGCCCCCACTTCTCGTCCTCTATGAAGCAAGTTGGTTGGTCAGCCAAGGTCGTGTGCCTGTGCAGCTTCTCGGAGATCCGAAGAAGCGGGCACGGATGGGGAAACGCACCGTCTAAGCCAAGAACCGAAAACAGGTCCAAAAGCTCATCCCCGTCGACACCGGGGCCAAGCTGGGCGGAACGAGAACTGTTGCGAGACGAGTGCATAGGACCAGGAAGATTGACGTCTCCGTCAGCAGCAAGAGCCAGCGAGTCAGGCACAAACGAGCCACAGCGAGCCAAAGTCACAGTACGGTCGGAACTGGTCCTGCGAGAGGTTTCGACCGGAGAATTGTGCAAGGAGAAAGCCGGCGCAAGCTCAGAGTTTGCCGCAGCTGCACTTTCCTGGCGCGACCGAGAGCCTTCTTGAGCAAGTGCACCAGGGAGGCGCTCCGTCTCGGACATGAGGGCAGAAAAATCAAGCGAGGACGAGAACAGGCTGTCGCTAGACATGTGCACGATGGTCCGACGGCGTCGACGCGGCGGGTTGGCACGGGCTGGCCGGGAGTCCGTCGGAGATCCAGGGCGACTGCTGTCCGTCATGTCGACCTCGCTGTCATACCGGAAGCTGTGCACAGGGGGAGGGGGCTCCGCGTCGATCTGAGGCATCAGGCCATGGGCCCACGCGCCGACAGTGGCGCTACGTTGCCTGCGTGGAGGCGTCGAGACGTAAAGCGGAGCGTCACGGCCGAAAGATGGGTGTTCGTGATCTACATTCATGCGTCGTAAGTTGTCGCCTTCCGTGTCAGAGTCGGCCACCGGGGACGACCGGGAAAGCGTCTTCGGCGGGACAAGCCACGTCTGATCTAGGGCAGGCCTGAAAGTAGGTATAGAGCTTGCGCGGTTGTGAGCGGCGGCAGGAGCTTTGTCGTGTGCGTCAATGTCGCTGATATGCGTGGCGTTGGGGTGAAGCGGCAAGTCCGCGTTTGTCTGTAGCGAAGCGGGTATATTGCGATCTACGATCTTCTCTTTCAGGGCTCCGGACTGGGAAAGAGTGCGGGATTTAGTGTGATGCCCGCGTCGCTGTTTAGGAGGCTTTTTCGGAGAAGAGACACGAGAGCCAGGGCGACTGTTAAAAGGAGACGCAAGAGAACGGGAGCTCCGTTGACCGGCATTTTCCTTGAAGTTACGAGAGCTAGTACGCGAGAGGATCCTTTTGGCTAGAGGGAGTGGCGAGAGTTGGTCTGGAGCGGTAGAGGGGCGCACAGCAGATGAGGGAAACATAGAACAGTCAGAAGGCACAGTTTGAAACGGAGTGGACAGCTGCAGACTAGTCTGTGAGAAAACGTCTAGCATATAGTCACCCGACATGGGATCGTCGCCGAGCGTGAGCTGGGAATGGTCGGCTGAGTGTGCCTTGGTGCGCTTCGATGGTCTGTCTTCCCTTCCTTCTTCGACCGAGGTAGTTCCCGCTTCAGTAGTGCTTGAGTGTGCGGCAAGACGTGCGCGTTTGTTCATCCTTTCGGCCATAAGCGCGAAGCTCACATCGTCGGTGTCCGGGCTGAGAGCACGAAGGGGCGATGAGTGGGAAGCGCCCTCACTGGGCTGTCGAGTACGCGTCCGCCGACGTGAGTACGTTGTCAATGGTCTGGACGACGGGTAGACCATCGCGTGGGACGCGGCAAAGAGGGAGCTTGGGATGATGGCCGTCGATTGGAGAGATGAGGAGGACGGCGGTGTCGATGACGACGCGGGGACAAACAACGGCAAACACATTACACGTCTGCAGGCGCCTTTGCGGGGCAGGCTCAACGAACTTGAACAGCGTCCTCTGCCCCGCCCACGACTCTCCTTCGCTGGATGATCCTCGCTCTCTAGTAACGTCTACTCGCATACACGCATATACTCTGCCTGGTGCATTCCCTCTCTTCCGCCCGCCATGGTCGTCACACGACGCACCCCAGCCCCGCCTGTTCCTGCCTCGCGCACACAATCCACACAGCCCATCCCGCGCATAGCGAAGAGGGCCAACCCAGACACGTCTAGCATTCCGGACAAATCCAGCCCACTTGCGAATGGAAGCTCTGCCGATGCAGCCGCTAAATCGGCCGCTGTGGATGTAGACAAAGCGGTGAGTGTCTAAGTCACGCATCCTCGCTACCACTCTCGCTTGGTCAGAGCCGCGCGACCTCTTCTTACGGGGTTCGCGTCTCCGGCTGCCCCGAAGCTCTCCTGCGCTAGCCGTCGGGCTATCCTTCGCCCCTTTGTGTGGCAATGGACGCGCAGTACGTCTCATGATGATGGTGGTGGAACCGTGGTTCTGCCCCATGAAGCATCTGTACTCCGAATGCCCTGGGACAGGCTGTTCGCCGACCACAGTCTCTGATACATGCCAACCACGCGGTCGCCGCAGACACCTATCTAAGGTAGCGCCAGCACCACACAGTTCAGAGTCATGAGCCACATGTGTGGCAGCTAGGAACGATGCTACTAGACCGATTCCGATGCCTTAGCGGCGACCGATGCCTCAGCGGCAGTGACGCCAAACTACCTCGCGGATCACCCATGACACATGCCTCTATGTTTTCCTCCGACTGATTCGGCTGCTTACGAGGTGGCTAGAGGCCCCGCCGTGTGTCTACCCGCTAAAGATTCCGAATACATCGCGAATCTTGAACTTTCCTCGAATGTGTTGCTGATGGACCATTCTTGTAGGCGAATGGCGCGTCTAAATCCATAAAATCCAAAGGGAAACAGAAACCGAAGAAAGGTGGCAAGGTGAGCGATCCGGTAGACGCCTCCTTGCATTGGTCACTTACCACCCGCCATTCAGAAAAAGTCGGGCGGTAAATCCAGCGGCTTTGCCGAGCTGCTATTCCGGGGTTTCCTGCTCTGGTTTACCATCTATACGCTTTCCGTCTGCCCGGACGACGACAAGTTGAAGTCGCCTATCTGCCGTGGTCTCTCCGAGTATCGCCGCCTGGTTATCGACCCTTACATCATCCCACCAATCCAGCATGCGCTGGCACATCCCTCCGTGGCGCCGTATGTCGAGAAGGCTAAGCCATACGCTGACTACGCTGTTCGCACCGCCAAACCCATCGCCGCCCGAGCGCAACAGGAGTTCAACGCCCATGTGGTACCACAGTGGAACAAGCGTGTCATCCCGCTGTACAACCAGTATGCTGCTCCGCAGCTACTCAAGCTAGAAGCGCAGGCGGCTCCCTATCGGACCCGTGCCGAGCAAGAGTACGAACGGCTTCTGAAACCATATGCCGGCCCTGCCGTCGCTACGCTCAATCAGTGGCAGCAAAAGGCCCGCCCCTATGTCGTCCTTGCCGCTCAGAAGACGTACGACGGATACCAGCGCGCGCGTCCGTATGCGCGTCCGGTGTGGGAGAAGATCAAGGTCATCGTCGCACAACTCCTCGCCGTGCTCGGTGAACAGCGAAGACAATTTGTCGACCCTCATGTGCAGAAAATTTGGGAGCACGTCAAGGAGCTAAGCGGAAAGCCGCAAACCCCCTCTGTTTCCCAAGTACGCAGCGCAGCGTCATCGCAGCTCTCGAAGGCCTCGTCTCAAGCGTCTGTGGCTTCTGCAAAACTTTCCTCGACGGTGTCCTCCGTTGCCTCGTCAGCTGTCTCCGGTACACCCGTTGTCCCTGAATCTGCTACCGATATTCTGTCCGGCGCCTCTAGCGTAATATCGGAAGTGGTCACAAGCTCTGCAGTGGTTCCAGACGCCGTCGCTCAGGCTGCTGAAGCCGTCAAATCCTCTGTGTCGGTGGCGGCCGCCAAGGTCTCATCTGAAGTGGCGAGCGCACCCGCCGCGCTCAGCTCCACCGCCTCCGTGATTTCTGCCGCCGTCTCGCCATCCCTTTCGTCGGTCGTTTCAGCCGCAAGTGATGCCGTAGCGTCCCCTGCGTCCTCGCTCGCCTCGGCCGCCGAGTCAGTGGCCCAAGCGCCTCTGGACGCGGCCTCATCTGTCACTTCTTCCCTGGGTGAACGAGCATCCGGAGCAGCCCGCGGTGCTGGATCCGCCCTGTCGTCCGAAGCCGCCTCTGTCGCCGATGTAGCCACTTCGTCCGCGTCTGCGGCGAAGTCTATTACCGCTTCTGCGTCCGAGGAAATCTCTGTCACGGTCACGCAGTCGACCGTGCGCGTTGCCGACGCGGTCGCTTCTATTGCCACCCCCATCGTGGACCCAGACATCCAGCTTCTCGAGAAGCTGTCCGATCCGGACCTGGAGGCGTTCAAGGCCGAACTGGGTCTCGCGGAGGACCTGCTCGCTGAGCCTGAGCCCTCCGAGACCTCCGCCGCGCCGGTGCCGGCGGAGACCGAGACCGAGGAGGAACGGGAGGCCCGGCTGCGTGCGCGCCGTGAGAAGACCGAGCGGGACCGTGCGTCCATCGAGCGGCGGCACACCGAGTGGGAGCGCAAGCTCAACGAGCGCATCGCCGCGAACAAGAAGGCCCTCCGTAAGGCCCTCGTTGCGCTCCGCAAGGCGGCGGCGGTCGAGCTGAAGGGAAGCATCGCTATCAAGAAGGAGATCGATGACCTCGTCGAGGATGCTGAGAAGTTCCTGCGCGGTGCCGAGAAGTACCTTGCCAACCTTCAGACGGAGGGCCGGACGAACGAGGAGAAGAAGGTCATCTGGGACCGCGTCATCTCCAAGGTTCAGGACAAGTTCACGGAACGTCTTCACCAGACGGAGGCTCGCGTCAATGGCTGGTACCAAGAGCACCTGAACAAGGAGCTTGCTGAGGTAAGTCCCACCCTATCACGACCGTCAACATAAGCGTTGAGTTGACCCTCTTTGGCAGGTCAACACGCTTGTCGCAGAAGTTACCAGCATCCTCGACGCGGCCCAAGCCGACATCGGGCTCGACTACGCTTATCTCGATGATGTGACATACTTGGACTGGCAACGTTACCACGACCTTGCGCGGAGTGAGTATCATGTTGCGTATTTTACTTGCATATTTCTGATAAATCCTCGGCGCGTTCCCACAGGATCCGAGAACTTCACCATCCATGCGCACTCTGTGCAGGACGGCTCGCACCCCTCACCGCCCATCAACCCTGTCGTCGCCGCCATCGCCGACCTCCAAGTCGAGGTTGAGGATGTCGTAGCCGGATTTGAGACCCGTCTCCGACGGATCACCCGCGGCGGCGCGCGCGCGTTCGGGACGACTGAGGAGGAGTCTGATGACGAGGAAGCTCCGGCCCCGGGTGACGAGACTGTTTCGATCCTGCCGATCGAGGAGAGCGCGCTGCCTGAGCATACGCAATCCCCCGCAGACGTCGACGTACCGCCAGTCGTGATCGGCCGTGGCAAAGAGGAGGTCGAGGCGGCCCTGAACCGCGTGGCCGACCTGGAGGGGGACAAGACGTCGGCCCCAGACGACGCGCAGAAGAGCGCCGACTCCGATGCGGTCGCACACGCCCTGAAGGAGGAGATCGGCGGCGAGGCGCAGGCACGGTCCGTGCCGTCGCCGCCGTTGCATCAGGAGCTGTAGGCGGGCGCGGATGGGCTGGAAGTTGGCTTTCCGTTCCGTACGTGCGCAGGCGGTGAGTGTCCGCAGCCGGCCTGCTCCCGCCCGCGGCGCGATGCTGATACTCGCCCGCGCGTCCGTTTAGCTCAGTGCCCGTGATTGGTGGACAATCTAGTTTGCCGGCTAGTCCCCGTACGTGCGGCGCGCGCCGCATCGTCGATTATTTATTGGGCGGGCGCGGCGGTACCCGCGGACGATGTGCTACGTGTACTCGATCAGGCGTCACCCTCTCTTGCGTTACCTTCGCAGCATGTTCTGTTCTACTTGACACCTATGTTACCGATATGTTATAGTTAGGCTGTGGATACACCACAAATTATACGTGATATACCTCTCTTTGAGTACTTACTCGCTTGCGCGCAGTACGAGTGACACATTCGATCTTCTCGGCGCCGCATCCTGCGTCCGACATGACATGTAGATGTGTTACAGCTGCGTACGGACTGAAACTGACTCAGGGGAATGGATGCCACTGTACAAATATAGAGTGCACTGTTCACGATGTCAGGAGTTAAGATGGTGGGGGCCGGGTCCGACGAGTGTCGGGAATCCGTATTTGGCCAGGGTCTGAGAGCAGCGAGACAAAACATGATATGTATGACTTAGACAGCGGCCGTAGACAGCAGGTACAAACGGAGTAACAAACAGTGTACAGAGAAATGGAACTAGGTGAACATTTTAGAGACGCGAGCACTGTCGAGCAAAGAAGCGGTACAACGAGACAGAGCAGCCCGATGGGGGAGGTAGATCGGGCTCACTCTTCCATGACATCGTCTTCATCAGTCGCCTTCCAGCGGAGATTGCTCTCGTAGAACTCAATAAGCTGGGGCGGGCGGGTCAGAGCCGTGTGGCGGGACACTGGGGTTTCGCATACCTTGTACGGCATCTTCTTCTTGCAGAGGTCAGAGTTTTCCCTTCCGTGTCCCTTGCCATTTTTCCTGGCACACACGACGGTGAGCGATAAACTGCTGAAGCGCGGGGCGGTCGTGGCGGCCGTGAACTCACAGAGTAAAGTACACGTAAAGCTCCCCGCTCTCGGTGCGCTCGACCGTGTCGATGCTCTGAATGAGGTGTTCCCAGGTTCCGGCTTCCTTCAATTTGTGCATGTCGGTGAACTTGGTGGGGGCCTCGACGTCTTCATCCATCGCGTCCGCGTTGGACTTACGTCGCGGGCCCTTCGCCGCCGCGGTGCCAGTGCTCTTCCGCGGCTTCTTCTGCTTGACAGGGAGGCTCTCTGCCTCATCATCTGAAGGCGCCGTGGCCGCTTTGGACGGCCGACCGCGCTTCTTTGCCGGGGGATCCTCGACGTCGGAATCTGCGTCCTTGACCGGCGACTTACGCGTCTTCGCAGCCGGCTTGGGCTTCACGGGCTCAGGCTTGCGCCCACCTTTCTTGTTTCTCTTCCAAAACTCAGTAATCAAGACCTTCGCGCCTCTAGCAGAAAGGGGACAATCGGTCAGGCGGCAAGTCCGGGCGCGCGCGCAGCCCGGTGGCGAGCACTCACTCGGCGTCCTTCTCGTCCACCCAGCTGTTGTGCTCGTCCCCGTAGCCCTTCCACTTCACGAGGTAGCCTATCCGACCCTGTTAACGCGTGCGGGCGCGGGCTGAGGCGTCAGACGTCGCGCGCAATACGCGGGGGGAAGACGCACCTCCGGGAACGTGCCGTGCTTCGCGTCGAGAATCGCCTCGATCTCGTACTCCTCCTCGTCGCTGCCGTCCTCATCGTCACTGGCCGCAGGCTCGGGGGCGGAATCATCCTCGTCCACGCGCCCTTTGTCCTTGGACGCGATCTTGGAGGACGCGGACGCGGACTTTTTGGCGGAACGGGTGCGCTCGGGCTCGCTCTCGGAGCCGGACACGTCGCCCTTTGAGGTAGCCTTGGGCATTCTGATGGGCGCTGCGATGGGTCGTACGACGAGGGGGACGGAGATGGTGGAGGAGACGGTGTGCGTTCCGGTGCAGGCTCGCGCACGGCAGCGTGAGAACTCACGTCACGCGCGCCCAAACATCGCGGTACTTTGCTGCAGGTACGCACCGACGCGCCTCCGCCGATGCTGAGTCGTGTAAGCTCATACTCAAGGCGCGAGCCGGAGGACACGCATCGTGTGCCATATGTAATGACAATTTTGTTACAGAAAAATCGGACACGGGTGCAGATCGCAGCGGAAAAATACATTACAGGAACAGGTAGGACCCGCGAGCAGCAGACGGAGATAGTTGCACAACGACGAGAGACAGGGAGGCCGTAGCAGGCCGCGCGCCCACAATTCTACTCTCCCCTCCGACGAGATGGGCTGGCGCTCCGACCCCGACCCTCGCGTCCGCGACCCTTCTTCGGCCCTGCGGGCGGGGGCCTGACAAACGCGAAGTCGCATTGGATGCTCTGTTCCAGGAGCTGGGTCCCGGATGCGCCGTCTATTGCAGCCTGAGCGTCGGCCATCGTTTCGTACTCCACCAGGGCGTAACCCTGACAAACATATGTGGGGATCAAGGCAGATGCACGGACGGGAGAATGACGCACCTTGACATATCCCGTTCGCCTGTCCAGGTTCAGGTGGAGGTTTTTGATCTCACCAAATTCCGCAAACTTGTCTGTGACGTCTTCTTCGGTGGCTTCCTCGTGCACACCGGTGACCATTACAATCCATCCTTCGACGGCTGCGCCGGCAGAGGGCGAATGTCAGCATGCGCGGGGCAGACCGTATGGTGGCACCTACAGCGGGCAGCGCGAGTTTCTGAGGTCTGCGTGGAGTCGAGTCGGTCGAAGACTTGCTCCGAGGTGACGGCGCTCTCGTTTCCTGCGGAACATGAATATCCCATGTTCGAATGTTATGTTCGGGGATTGGACATACCTGCGGCGCTCTGGAAACCTCTGCCCTTCCTTCTGACGACGCCGCCTGCGCAAAGATGATAAATGAGGGTGAGCAGTGTGGACGAGCGCAAGAGACAGACCATCGTCGATGTTCATGCCATCGTCGGACATTGTGGATGAAGCTAAGGACAGACCGCGGCTGCAGCGCGCACGCCCGAACGCGCACCACGGGCGTCTGTGGCCGCCGGGCGGCCGGGCGCGGTCGCCGAGGCCGGGGACAGTCTCCGGCTTCGGGCGTGGGAACTTGCCTGGTGTGCAAGAAGGCCGAAAGGGGAAACCCGCTTGAATACGCCGTGGGCGGTTTTGTATTGCAACACCCGAGTCAGGCAGGACCCGCCGCACCTGCCCGCACCCTGAGAAGCTCGTTGTCGATCTGGGGGCGTCCTCTCGACCGGATGTCACACTTCCTCGTATATCCCCGAAAAATGCATGCACCGCTTCTAGCTCGGATGTGATACATTACTACCACCTGCCAGTGCCAAACAGCGGCGGCCACCCAACACGTCGCTGACTCCGACACCACCTTTTGGGAACCTCTGGGAACGCTGGGAACGCGACACGCCGCACTCTATTTTACCGTTTCACGTACGGAACCCTTGGCTTACCCGGTGAGCCAGCGCGATGTGATCAGCCGCGTACCGTGCTCCTGATGCGTGCCATGCTTCATCAACTTTCCAAGTAAGCAATCCCTCCCTCTCGTACCTTAGCACCTCCGGTCATTTACGTACCGTCTACTCCCTTGAGATCTTGCCAAACACCGCGAAAATCGCCTTTGTCCCACGCGGAAACAGCCGCTCGCCCAAGCAAATAAAAGAGCGGAGGTGCCCCATAGGGTGCTCGCCATCCTCGACAGCATCTCGCGTTCGTTCGCCTCTACTTTACTATTCTCACCATGAATACGTCGCTCATTAACCACCCGTGTATCATCTGCTGCCGGCCCACCTCCATGTGGTGCAGCCGCTGCCAAAATGCGTGGTACTGCACGCCCGAGCACCTCCAGAGCGTGAGCATCCATGTCGTTCACCGCGGCGACCTCCGTTGACTGATCCCGATTTGTAGGACTGGCCCCGTCATCGCCGCGAGTGCGTTCCGATTAACACTCAGCAGGCCCAATACCCGAATATGATCGCGACCCCGCCCCCGGCCCAGACTGAGCTCGTCTCTGTCTCAGCACTGCTATTCATGCCGAACGAAGGTCAGTACCTGACGCACCACACCCCCCTTCGGCTCCCGTCTTCTGACTTCTCGTTCACACAGAGCGCTCGCGCATAATCACGGTCCAGTGCCACCCCCAGGGAACGATCTCCCAGGGCATATGTCCCTCCCCGCTCCTTCAGGAATACTTCCCTGAGAGCGTCCCGAACACCATCATCCTGACGCAAGGCCTCAACGGCGAGCCGCTGCGCTTCCCGCTGCACATCTGGTATTGCCCCACGTCGCTGCAGCGCGGCTCGCCAATAAACCGCGCGATCTATCGCATAACCAACGGCCACGCGTCAAAGCCCTGGTGCGGCCCGGTCGTCGTCCTCAAGTTCAACGGATCTCGACGCCAAGGCTACGGTGACGCGGGATCTAACGATCTCCCCGCTCTCTCCGCTTACTTCCTCGCGTACAAGTAAACCATCCGCTCCTTCGCTCTCTGGCCGCGCGCCACCCCAAAAGTTCATCGTACGTATTATAGTGTATATATCCCCCGCCCTCTAATTCTTGTTTACCCCTCGGGCGCTCCGTCCCTCGCTCATACTTATTGCATAGACCGCTCACATGTACCGTTCGCTCTTTCTGATGGACTGTTGTAGACTTCGTACATACTAGTCGCACTGTACTTCGCGTGTCTCGTAGAGTACCGTACATGGACAATGCTAGGACGTTCTCCCTCACCCGCGCGCGCGGCTCGCTGCTACAAACCCCGGGTTCCTGGTCGGCGCGTGCACAATTGCGTCCGACCACCACGCTGTCATGAGCAGATCCGTCGTCGCGGGATCGAGATCATCCACGGGGCGGCTCGTTCAGAGGGGTTCTGGAAGTTCTAATGCACTCTAATCATACTGTGGTGGCGCTTCGCGCATGCTTCTCGGCGCAAAACAGGCGCTCTTGGAACGATGTCGATGACACTCCGGGCTTACGAACTTTTTCGGTCCCCCAGAAACGTTCCCAGAACACATTTGTAGAAATATAATTTTTGTGAACGATTCTAGGAGCAATAGAAAGGTTCCTAGAAAGTTGACTAGAAGTTGTATTTTTGTAACCCATTCTCGAACCCTTTCTATATACCTTTTGGAGCCCGCGAGAAAGACATCGAGAATTAGATATATTGTATCACTTTCTGGGAGCCCGAGAATGCGATAGAAGTTACCGTTTTTGGGTCGCATATAACGTCATTTTCTCTATTGTTTTCTGTGGCCCCGAAAAATCCATTTTTAGCGTCGCC